>NW_028270169.1:29949016-30184016 GCF_037043375.1 Chiloscyllium plagiosum | reverse complement strand
CTCACCCTTAATTTCTCCTTTGAATCCTCCCACTTCCTCCAGACCAAAGGGGTAGCCATGGGCACACGTATGGGCCCCAGCTATGCCTGTCTCTTTATTGGCTACGTAGAACAGTTGATCTTCCGTAATTACACCGGCACCAACTCCCCACCTCTTCCTCTGCTCCATTGATGACTGCATTGGCACCACCTCGTGCTCCCGCGAGGAGGTCGAGCAATTCATCAACTTCAACACATTCCACCCTGACCTTAAATTTACCTGGACCATCTCTGACACCTCCCTCCCCTTCCTGGACCTCTCCATCTCCATTAGTGACGACCGACTTGACACTGACATTTTTTACAAAACCAACGACTCCCACAGCTACCTGGATTACACCTCTTCCCACCCTATCTCTTGCAAAAATGTCATCCCGTATTCCCAATTCCTCCGCCTCTGCCGTACCTGCTCCCAGGAGGACCAGTTCCACCATAGAACACACCAGATGGCCTCCTTCTTTAGAGACTGCAATTTCCCTTCCCACGTGGTTAAAGATGCCCTCCAACGCATCTCGTCCATATCCCGTACCTCCGCCCTCAGACCCCACCCCACCCCTCCAACCGTAACAAGGACAGAACGCCCCTGGTGCTCACCTTGCACCCTACAAACCTCCGCATAAACCAAATCATCCGCCGACATTTCCGCACCTCCAAACAGACCCCACCACCAGGGATATATTTCCCTCCCCACCCCTTTCCGCCTTCCGCAAAGACCGTTCCCTCCATGACTACCTGGTCTGGTCCACGCCCCCCTACGACCCACCCTCCATCCTGGCACTTTCCCCTGCCACCGCAGGAACTGTAAAACCTGTGCCCACACCTTCTCCCTCACCTCAATCCAAGGCCCTAAAGGAGCCTTCCACATCCATCAAAGTTTTACCTGCACATCCACTAATATCATTTATTGTATCCGTTGCTCCCGATGCGGTCTCCTCTACATTTGGGAGACTGGGTGCCTCCTAGCAGAACGCTTTAGGGAACATCTCCAAGACACCCGCACAAATCAACCAAACCGCCCCGTGGCCCAACATTTCAACTCCCCCTCCCACTCTGCCGAGGACATGGAGGTCCTGGGCCTCCTTCACCGCCGCTCCCTCACCAGACGCCTGGAGGAAGAACGCCTCATCTTCTGCCTCGGAACACTTCAACCCCAGGGCATCAATGTGGACTTCAACAGCTTCCTCATTTCCCCTTCCCCCACCTCATCCTAGTTTCAAACTTTCAGCCCGCACTGTCCCCTTGACCTGTCCGGACTTGTCCGACCTGCCTAGCTCCTTTTCCACCTATCCACTCCACCCTCTCCTCCCTGACCTATCACCTTCATCTCCTCCCCCACTCACCTATTGTACTCTATGCTACTTTCTCCCCACCCCCACTCTCCTCTAGCTTATCTCTCCACGCTTCAGGCTCTCTGCCTTTATTCCTGATGAAGGGCTTTTGCCTGAAACGTCGATTTTGCTGCTCATTGGATGCTGCCTGAATTGCTGTGCTCTTCCAGCACCACTGATCTAGAAACTGAACTGCACTAGCCATATAAATACAGTGGCTACAAGAACAGGTCAATAGCTAAGGATCATGACTCCTCAAAGCCTATCTACCACAAGGAATGAGTGAGGAATTTAATGAAACATTCTGTACTTGCCTGAATGAGTGCAGCTCCAATAAACAGTCAAGATTGATATTATCCAAGACAAAGTAGCCTGCTTGATTGCTTGTGGATGTGGTGCCATTCAATTACTTCATCATCAATGCACACATAGGAGTGCGTACCATCTACTCATTGCACTTCAGAAATTCATCCAAGTTCACTTCTAAAGCATCCTCCAAATCCATGGCGGAGAAAGTGAGGTCTGCAGATGCTGGAGATCAAAGTTGAAACTTTATTGCTGGAACAGCACAGCAGGTCAGGCAGCATCCAGGGAACAGGAGATTCGACGTTTCGGGCAAAGGCCCTTCTTCAGGATTCCTGAAGAAGGGCCTGTGCCCGAAACGTCGAATCTCCTGTTCCCTGGATGCTGCCTGACCTGCTGTGCTGTTCCAGCAATAAAGTTTCAACTCCAAATCCATGGCCACTACCATCTGCAACAGTAAGAGCAGATATATGGGAACCTGCATCTGCAAGGTCCCCTCCATTCTGACTTGAAACTGGTGTTGTCCGTTCATTGTCACTGGATCAAAATCCTGAAACTCCTCCCTTCCTATCATTCTGAGTTGGCTGCATGTACACCAAATGGACGACATCAGGCAAGTCAGCAGCTTATCACAAGGGTAATTGGTGATGTACAACAAGTGCGGGCCCTGCCAGCATTAATAAAAAAGGTTTCACTCCATCATAAAATCCGATGTTTTCTACTGAAACCAGATACTGAAGCGGTTCACGTCCAAATGCAGCAACACCTGATGGACATTCAGTCTTTAACTGAAAAGTGACAAATAACATTTGCACCACACAAGCACAAGGACAAGTACCATCTCCGACAAGAGCATCTAGCCATTTTTTCTTGGCATTTAGTGGCATTACCATGAATTCCCCCACTATCAGTATCCTGTGAACTATCAGTCACCAGAAACTGAACTGGAGCAGCCATACCCTCCTCCCTACCTTTTATCTTAGCCTGCTGGACAAACTTTCCCCATTCCTGAAGAAGGGCTTATGCCCGAAACGTCGATTCTCCTGTTCCCTGGATGCTGCCTGACCTGCTGCGCTTTTCCAGCAACACATTTCCAGCTCTGATCTCCAGCATCTGCAGACCTCACTTTCTCCTCATATGAATGCCATGGCTACCAGAATAGTTCAGAGACTAGGAATTCTGAGAGCAATTAGTCACCTCTCAACTCATTAAAGCCTGTACACCATCTACAAAGTATAGGTTATCAATGTAATAGAACACTCTCCACTTGCCTGGTTACATCTAGCTCAAGAAGCGCAACATCATCCAGGATAAAAGCAGTCTATTTGATCAATATCCCTCCCACTACCATGAACGTTCTCTCCCTCCACCAACAGCAGAGTGGTATCAGTGCTTACTGTTCACAAGATGCACTGATGCATTTCACCCACTTCCTTTGATAGCTCTTTCTAAACACAACATCTAGCAGCCAGAAGGACAAGGGCAACAGATACATGGGAACACCAAATGCACGTTCCCCTCCAAATCAAAAATTACGATGAACTCTATCATTTCTTTGCTGTTGCTGGATTAAATCCTCAAACTTCCTTTCTGACAGCACTACTTTATTTTTTAAAAACTAATTAACCTATTTTTCTAATCAACCTGTTCATATATGGTATCACACACCTCTGGAGAAGGAGGACGTAAACCTCAGCTTCCCCGTCCAGGGGTAGGGACACTATCACTGCACCACAAGAGAATCTGACAGAGCTAACGTACCTCCACTAGATTACCTGCAAATGTTCAATATCTCAAGGATAATTAGGGATGGCTAACAAATGCGGCCTTGCCAGTCATAACCACATCCCGTTAAAGAATAAGAATGTGTTCTTTACAGAATGTTTACTGCTCATTGATCGACAATAACTCAGACAATCAACAACTGTCATTCAAAACTCTCATCTTCACATTATATCCTCACCATTGTCTTATCTTTGTAACTTCAAATTCTATAATGCATCAAGAACTCTGCATGTCTCTGACCCTGACCTTTTAGGCACTCCTCACTCTTATACACCATAATTTATGTTCAAATGTTCAAATTCCTAGGCCCTAAACTCTCAAATTTCTTCCCTTACTTCCTTTAAGATCCTCCCCAAAACATCTATCAACAATATTGTAATCAACCTTTCCAATTCCTTTGACTCCATGTTAATTTCTGTCTATTTGTACATCCATGAAGCACTTTGGAATAGCTTGCTACATTGTAGGTATTGTGAACTGTAAAGTTACCTTTACCTTCGGAAATGTTAAAGGACATGGCACCATTCATCAGGAAACTAGAATTTAAATATAATATTCATTATAATGACTATGCAGATCAAAATTTCTTTGGGTGTTGCACAGCCAACAGTTTCAGATTTTCAACAGCTCAAGTATCTGATCCATACATTCTCATAAATGTTTCAAAAATTAACTGCTCCAACTCGAGAGCAAATAAAACATCAGTTGAACTAGAGTGTGCTTCCCAAACACGGAAGGGTCAAGTTTCCATGACGTATCAAGTTTAAATCATGTGCACCCATAACCCCAAAAAGGAAGAGAGAACAAGCAAAAGTATTGACTACAGGTAAACAAAACAATTGACATCAAGATTTACAGAAAGCACCCTAAAATAGAAAGGCAAAAAGTACATACCCAAACATTAATAATATATCAGATGCCTTTTCATGGAAAACTAAAAAAGCACCTTTCAGTTCACCTTGTGATAAGTCAAAATGATGTTTAAGCATCAAAAGCCCAAACCTGAATCAAGGTTACAATTATTAACATTATTTGAAAAAGAAACCTACAGGTCCATTTGATTCAAGATGGGCCCAAAGTCCATTTTCTTGTTTTCTATGCTTCAATAGTGATTAAATTTCAAAGGCACTTCATTAGCCATGAAGTAACTCAATATATCTGGCTATCATGAAGCAGCATTTCTACACATCCTCGATCTTCTTACAGACAATGCTATTTACTTTCTGAATGCTTAATAATAAAATTTATTCTTCACTGTCTGTGCTTAACCCAAAGAGAAATAGTAGAGTTGAAAACCTGTCAAACAAACTGGCAACAATATTCAAACTATCAATAAGATTTCCTTTTGAATCAGTCAGCCTCAAAGCCATTGAAAATTGCTCACTTTAAAAAGATTTAAACTAAATTCAACAACTGAGAAGTTTATTCTGTTGAGAAGTACAACTATTGGATACTGAGAAGATGGCATAAATAGAAGAATAATCAAAAATTAATTAAAATCAGTTGTAGGACAGTAAAGAAATATTTTATCGGATCATATTCTAAAACTGAAGAGTCAGTATATAGCAAATAGTAATATACCAGTATCAAAATGCTTTACCATGATAATTTCATTGAGATATCAAACTTGTTTGCCTTGAACATCCAGAATCCTCACATATCAAACTGGTTCACAATCAGTACCAGTCACTTCTCTTAAAATTCTTAAACATCCTTTGGTGTAATTGGATTAATTCAAACTTGCAGTTGAACACTTAATAGAACACATTCAGAACATCACAGCGCAGTACAGGCCCTTCAGCCCTCGATGTTGCGCTGCCCTGTGAAACCAATCTGAAGCCCATCTAACCTACACTATTCCATTCTTATCTGTATGCCTATCCAATGACCATTTAAATGCCCGTAAAGTTGGCAAGTCTACAACTGTTGCAGCCAGTGTGTTCCACGCCCCTACTACTCTGAGTAAAGAAACTATCACTGACATCCAGCCTATATCTATCACCCTTCTATTGTGTTTCATGGTAGATATGTATCATTTTAAATCATCTGTGACAAACTGCAAACTGTGAAGAGCAATTTGTAATCTTGCAATGAGCTAATCCAAAACCTGTGAGATTTAAAACACTTTTTAATTTTCCTAAAAAATCCCCAAGCACACTGCTGTGGTTGACCTGCACTAAAAGGAGTGAGTTATTAACACTGGGTTAAATTGTATGTGGAAGTTATTTCTTCAGGTAACTGAACAACCAACTGCAGATCTTAGCTTGAAATTGAACATAACTTGTTTAGTTTTAGAAATAGTACATTTTTAATCTGTATTCATTCAGGAAGAACAAATATGAAGGTAACAAATTGACAATTTTCAGAGAACAGAAACTATAACCCACATCAAAACTGGAACTGTTCAGTACCCATTTAGTGCAATGACTTTAATTGTAATTTCACATCCAGAGGAATTGCAAACATAGCATCTAATTTTGGATCCTATGCTATGGAATTCAGTGAACAGGGGGAGATAGTGAGAGGAGGGTAGGTCAACTGGGTGACAGCAGTGAAGGATGGATGCCTGCATTGAGGGAGGGTAAGGGGCAGGAGGACATGGACAAAGGGAGAGAGGATGGAAACAGAGAGAGAGAGAGAGAGAGAGAGAGAGAGAGAGACCACTAATTAATTTATCACAAAGTGCTCTACAAATTGCTTTTGAACATTAAAATGAGTGTGAGTCTTCAACAATGATTAAGAAAATATTATAACCAATCATAAATCTACTGTACTGGAATTCTTTGCCAATAATCACGTTAATCTTGCAGACTACAAAGTGAAAATAAGTAACTTAAATGTCAAATATTTGACAGTTTTTGGAGACTTCTAAATACATTGTTCAGTTTAATGCTAAGTTAGATTTAATATTACTCACACTAATAGAAAGCAGAGCCAGGTGATAAATAAATTAGGATTCTCAGGGGGAAAAAGGTAGATGTGACCAGTAGAATTTAATGAATTGTATTTCTCCTGCTTAAACTTTTTAAAAAAATATAGGCGAGAATGGTGGTTGTACTTTTATGAACAAGTTTACCATAACACAAAGATATACAGCAAGTCATTAAGGTTTGAGATCTGATTAGCATTCAAAAGGAATTTGGAAAAATTAAGGAAAGTCAAATGAATACCTAAGTGATGCTGGAAGAGATATAGGTACATAATATATGTTTCTCTTGGGTTGATAAACTGTTAAGAGGTTGGATATGATTATTGGCTGAATAGTAATGCATCTACTGCATAAAGACTGCAGTCAGAAATACATTTCAAGGACCTCCAAAACATCCTACGTCCAGGAGAGAGAAGAAGGATCAAGACGGAGAACACCACCTGCATTGACCAGTTGGGTCAGCTAGCCTGTCTGTACTGCAAAAAGATTGTAAACCAACACCGAGTCATGTTCACAGTACTGGCTACCTTTTCAAGCACAGAGGATTTAAAGTTTGAATTTCTGGTAACAGAACCTTTCTGAATTAACACGGTAAAACTGTTAGATAAAAGGTTTAAACAGATTATTGCACACCGCCAACCAACATCTCTGGCTTGCTCAGCTCTAAGTCCATGAATGGCTGAAGAACCATCAGCTGAAGTCACAACAGCTCTGTAAGGTCCAGTAAGCAACATACGGTGATTTTTAATTTATATACACAGAGGTAGCCAATTGGTTTGATGTTTATTTATCTCATGATTCAATGTTATGTATTCTAGTGCATGACAAAGGAAAAACATTTCACTGATGTCATAAAACAGGTCTACTGTGCAAATCAGAGTTGTGGATTATTCACACACTTCTATTTAGGTCTAAACAATATGCTTTCTTTATAGAATAAACTAATGTCCTCAAAACAGTAAATAGATACAAAGTCCAATAATAATAAAGTCTAATAGGAATAAAATAAAATGTTTTGAATAGAATTTGCAAGCACACTGACAACTGGCCCAACAAAGAAATCAAGTGAAGGAAAAAAAGTTCCATGCAGAGGAAACAACCCCAACAATCTTATGTCCTTTGACCCTACAAATGTATAAAGTTATTACCAGTTCCAGTTATCATATTCCACTTAAGTGCCAACTCCAGAAAACTGCCCATGAAACAAACAAACAATCAATCAAGTGAATTTTTCTGGCATTAATGAAACTTATTCTGAATGGTGAGCAGAACAAGTTGATTTGCCAAAACTGCAAAAGGTAATGGGAACCAAAATGAAGACAACCACAGTTAACCAACGGTACTGCTTCCTTTAAAACTTAAAACTCTACAACATAACTTTGATAGATACAGGCATAAAGTAAGTTTCTAAAAAGATGCGACTGTTTGCCATCTGCAACAAGCCGATAGAAGCTACAACTTAAACTGAAGCCATTTGTAGCAGCTTGCAGTAAAAAGACATGTACTTATCGAAGAGTGAGCACAGAATTACAAATTATTAATACAAGATAAAGAAACAGAAAATTATGTAGTCCATGAAAATAATCTGCAGCCCACCCTTGAACAATGGCAAAATACTGAGGATGCTGGAGAAACTCAGCAGATCTGGCAACATCTGTGAAGAGGGAAACCGTTAATGTTTCAAGACTGGTCGGATACTCTTGGCAAGTTCTGAAGAGGTGTCCATATCAGACTCTAAACGTTTGTCTCTCCACATGTAGCCAAATCTGAAGTTCTCTGGTGTTTGTTACAGCCCAATCTTAAAGCTATCACCTTCACAATGAATTCCACCTCAAAAGGTAACAGCCATACCTTTGTCTTTTATAAAAGGTAAAGAAAAAGCTACAACATTGATGGAAATAAAGCAATAAAGGCACAGAGGGCTGAAAGTAGAGAAGCCAAGTTTTGTTTATAAATACACCTGACAATGTGTATCAGATAACAAGTGGATTTCACAAGATGCAGTATACTCAATGCATACAGTTGTTCCAAAATAAAGCTTTACTCCTCAACTCATGATTTTAATTTTATTCAAAATCTAATTGCAAATAATCTATATACAGTACTGAAATTCTTATTAACGAAACTAATTGTTTTAGTAGAATATTTGGTAACAATTCACTTCCAATGACCCACCATACTAAGATATATTTAGGCATGGGATGCTGGTATATACTAATGAACCATTTAATCATTAACTACTCAATTTTATAGTATCAAAACTAAGTGATGTTGAGCAGTTTACAAAGTCTAAGAGGCAACTTACTTGCTAGAAAAAACACTTGCATTTTGAATTTTCTATTCACCTGAATTGAACATATTCTTGATATTTTCACTTAGAACAAAGGAAAATTCAAACTTCATGGTGTATCAAAATGTTGGTGGCCTTCAGCATTATTGCAGCTGCGGAAAGGAAGCTGGCTGCATGTTTATCTCTGAGTTGTTAAAGGGTTAATTTATTCCGCTGACATTTAAGAAAGTGGACAGCCTGGGAAGTGTGTTTTTCAGTCTTGCAGACTGTGATGAAAAAAACCCTGCATAAAGGAAGGACGGTTCCCTTGTTCAGAGAGCCTTGCTTGACATGCTCCGCAGGCATCGCGAAGAGTGTTAAGTGATCCACCAAAAGATTTATACTTGCTGAAATAAATGGTGGCTGCTGACAGAAGTTGGCATATTGCAGTTGCATCAAGTGTGCATGAATCTCAAGAAAGGAACCCAACAATCTCCTTCTAACAAAACCTGAGGCATGCATTTGAACACTCCCAGGAAAACTACAAGACATTCTACTAATTTTTGACTGAATACCAAGTGGCAATCTAGGCAAGCTCAAGAATAGATCCTAAATATAGCAGAAAAGGAATTTTGCAACTTAATACAATTTAAAACCATGCCATTCATCTCTGATCTAAACCAGAAACTAATTCTTGGAATTGTACAAAATGTGGAACAATTCCCAAATTACCAACTTACTAAGCATATACATAACAATTACATCAGCCTACATAATATTAACTTACTGATGCTGGGTGCTGATTGTTAAAAATGAACATTTCCATTGCATAGAGAATATGTCATGAATCCCTTGATATCAAACTGAGATAGTGTAACTTACAAATGTTCACCACTCGGTATGAAAAAAAACAAAGAACTCTGGATGCTGGAAATATAATACAAACATAGGGATTACTTGAGAAATTCAATAGGCCTGGCAGCATCTATGGACAGAAGGCAATGTTTCGGGCCCAGTGATTCTTCCTCAACCTGAAACATTGCCTCTGCTTTCTCTTGAAGGTTGCTGCCAAACCTACTGATTTTCTGCAGCAATTCTGATTTTTGTGTAATGGTGTTGTTGTTTAGGGTAACAAGTTCTGTTTTATTCTTGGAACAGAGGAAAGAAGATTGAAAAGTGAAATTAGCAGAGAGCAAACAAAAGTGAAGACAACATACTTAAAACAGCTTGCAGTCATAAGCTTCCACTTCAATCCTTTTTCAATTATAAAAGCAATGACAACCTGTCACAGATTGCTACACACACTAGTATGTTAAAATCTTGATTATAACCATTATTCAATTTTATGAATAACCAAACAAATTTAATGAGATTTTTAAAAACTGAACAAGCATTTTATTTTCAAAATGCAGCAAAAAATCTATGCTTAAAAATGCATGACAATTTGCATTTCTATTGTAACAATAATCAGGTGTATTTATATGTTCTTTCAAAGTTAGTGAAACATCGCACAAGTAAGTCAGAGAGATAAAGTATGACTGAAAGATGTATCTTGGAAGGGACAAAAAAAAATTTAGTTGCAAAAGTGTGGGGCTAAGATAATTACAAGCTTAAAGAAACAAAGCATACAGAAAAAAAAGAGAAACACCAGCTCATTAAATTACCATAGCAGAAGTTTGAAGAAATTTGAGAATGAGAGTTGAGAGACCAGCACTAAGATTAGTGGGAGTGTGAATTTGGAGCTGAAGGATGGACAGTTAACAGTTCTAACAGTGGAGAATACAATATATACTGAGACACGAAGCAAGAAGCCTTGGTACTGGATATGGCTGGAATAAACATTCCAAGTTGACTCACAAACCAGTAACAGAAATCCCACTCTGCCAAAATCCTATTTGGCACCAGCAAACACCCCATCCTCTTGAGGTGCTAGCCTCCCAAACCAACATCCATTGTTCCTGAAACCAAATGCTCAAATCTCCAATCAAGTTCCAACCTCTGTCACAGAAGTGAAACACTTGTTAAGTTTAGAAGTTGCAGCATCCAGTCCAGAAAATTATTTAAAACACAGAGCAATTGCAAAACATGGAGACATAAAGGGATGTCGAGGAGCCCTGGTAAATGAAACAAAGTTAACATGCAGATACAGCACAAGATTAGAAAGGTAAATGGAATGTTTTTGGTTATTCAAGGGGTATGAAGTATAAAATTGGGGTACTCTGTGATAGTTATAAAGATTGTTGGTGATTTGCTTACAGAGCTTTTGTCGCCTTGCCTAAAGGACATAAACATTGTTCATTACCTTGATGGGAGTAAAGTGCTGATAATCAAGACTCACAAAGGCTGCACTGGAACTGACAATGACCAAGCTGAAATTAACAAAGGCTGGGCTGGGACTGACAATTACAGAACCATTTTGTACAAGGAGGCCACCTTGTCCCACTGAGTCCACACTGACCCTCCAAAAGAACATTCCACCCAGACCCCCACTGTATCCCCATAACTCAACATTTACTCTGGCTAATCCACTTAGCCTACACATCTCTGGACACAACGGATAATTTTAGCATGGCCAATCTTCCTAACCTGCATATTTTGGACCATAAGGGGGAATTGGTGCACTAAAGCAGACACGGGAAGAATGCGTAAACTTCACACAGACAGTTGCCCAAGGCTGCAATCAAACCTGGATCCCTGGTGCTGTGAGGCAGCAGTGCTAACCACTGAGCCACCATAATAATTGCTTTTGTCCAATCATCAAAATGGCCAAAGGTTTCCCTTTTCTACTGCTATCCAGGCTGAGAGAGATGATCACCAGACATTTTTAACAAAGCAGAAAAAGAAATCTGATTATGGAAAATCAAAGCTCTTAAAAATGAGGCAAAACTAGCAAATGCCTCATTACAATCCAGAATTAGAATTACAACCCCTTTTAATTCCAACAGAAACACACTCCATAGACAATACAATAGACTAGATTAGATTAGATTAGATTACTTACAGTGTGGAAACAGGCCCTTCGGCCCACAAGTCCACACCGCCCTGCCGAAGCGCAACCCACCCATACCCCTACATTTACCCCTTAACTAACACTACGGGCAATTTAGCATGGCCAATTCACCTGACCTGCACATCTTTGGACTGTGGGAGGAAACCCACGCAGACACGGGGAGAACGTGCAAACTCCACACAGTCAGTCGCCTGAGGCAGGAATTGAACCCGGGTCTCTGGCGCTGTGAGGCAGCAGTGCTAACCACTGTGCCACCGTGCCGCCCAAAGATAAAGACACTGAGGAGATAATATTGTTAAAAAAAGGGTTAAAAAGAGCTTGTTGGCCAATGGCCTAAAAATCAAAAGATAGAATTAATCAAATTCTTTCAGTCCGCTGAGCTTTTTGTTTATAAAACTGAATTGTTAATAGTATACACCACTGAAAGATTATCAAACAAGTTCAGGTCAGAAGAAAATCAAGTTGTCATTGGATAGTGGACATCAACTTCTGATGATTTACCATGTAGTCAAAATCCTGAGAAATGGAAACTTGTAGTCCTCAAGTACTTCAAACAAAGAAGGGAGAAAGAGACATGAAGCCTTACTGCAAAACTTTATTCCTTCAGAATCCTAATGTTTGTGAAATAGAAACCAAGACCAAAACAAGGTTCAAGACAACAATCAGCACAGGTCCTCAATTTCTTGCAAAGTCAGATTTTCCAGCAATTAAGGGCAACAAACACCATCTTTGTTCGGCTACGTTTCACCAAAAGTAATTTATCTTTCTGTATTCAGCAGGTGCATCACAGCTCACAAGGTGTTGACCTAATTACCACAAAACCAGATGTGTTTCCATCAGAATCAGAGTGAAACCTTTTTTAATCCAAAATGTTAAAATATCTTCAGTTTTTCCACATATTGCACACTTTTCCAACCTATTTTAAAATAGGTTGAGAGGCCTGGCTTCAGAAAATAAAAGGGTTTGCATACACCATTAATAGATTTTATTACGTAATATACTTGCGACCCAGCAAGGTTTAACATGCAGCCTCAAGGATCATTCAAGACTTGCTGAACTTCATTTTTTTTGTTTCAGATTAATGGAAACTCCTGGAGCTTAAAGACAGGGCTTTATTTTTCCCAGTTTGCATTTGGAGCAGTCCTGTGAAGTCCTTGGAAAATGTAGGCTATATAGAGCAGAGCTCTTGAGAATGGCTATATACTGAAGTAGGATAGAACAAAGAGATAGTGATAGCACCAAACCAAGAGTCAGTGTTGGGATAAAAACTTGAAATGGTTACTTATAGCCAAATACATTTCAGCAGGTTGTATGATAGCACTCTAAGCTACCTACACTTCCATTGTAAATGTTTAAGTCACAGTGACTTAAACTTATCAAAGTGTTAGAGTTGGGGACTCAGATGTGAGTGTTGTGCAAATGATGTTTGGGGTACTGTGCCAAGGTGTATCAGGTATCTTGTTTGCTTTCAATTTGTACAAGAGTGTTTTAATGTGATAATACTTTCAGCATATTTTGAAAGATCTTTGAATTTGTGTTATCGGTAGATGGTATAGTTTATTCTACTTTATCTGTTATTTTATTAATAAACTTGTTTTGTTGTTAGAACAAAATCTGCAGCATTGTATACTTATATTTCAGTGAGACACCACTTTGTTAATACCAAAACAAATCAAAACATGATCCATCAAGCCAAACTTGTGTCTGGGATCTGACTTGTCCAGTAATAACATCAGCTGGAATCATAATATTATTCAATGGGACTTCAGCAGCAGCACCTTCCTTAGTAAATACAGGTGCAAAGCAGTCATTTAGAACTGCAGCCATGTCTTCTGCTCCAATGTGAAGGCTACTGCTTACTCATCCTGTTCACTTGCTTCAAGCACAGGATTGGATGTTGTCCTGGGATACCAATCATGCAAATTCCACTGGGGCCACTGCAATAGCTTTACTCAGCCACTTCCAATAAAAAACAAAGCTGGATTTTAGTCAGTTGCTGTCTTACTTAGGAGATGGCAATTTTCATTTCAGTAAGCTAGACAGTCATTCAAACATGCAGACTTAATCTCAGATTCAAATTTGGAAATTATTCATAAATTCACAATTAAACCAAACTCACATAGCCATGGATAGAAGGAAGAGAAGGAATTTAAAAATTCACACTCTTGACAAAGTGAAATGCAAGTTGGACACTGGAAAGCATCACATCCCAGTGCTGACAGGAATCTACTTTCTTTTGAAAAAAAAAAGTAGCCATGAGGCATCAAACTCTAAAAATGCCAGATGACCATACCAATGCTCCATTATTCCACATAATTCCACGTGAGAGGATGTTGGGAAAAGCTATTGGCTATATATATCTTCCTTGCTCTTCAATCTCGGTCATGAATATATTAGTACATTTAACCAGCAGCAGGACTTAGTGATCTCTCTCACACACACAGTTTCTGCATACGACATGCTAACATGCATCTTTCTACACATAAGGATCTTCCAAAACAAACTTTCAAGAATTAAAGAGAAAGCTGATACTTCACACATACACATAAACCATTTCCAACTGGACGAGCATATTCTCACACAACAAACTTTAGAATTCTGATAGGTACAATCAGAAGGCGTCACCTGGCTAAGCAGTGCCCAATTCAAATTAGGCAGATAATCAGCAAAAAAGGGGAAAATAACCACAGATGACATTGAGTCGTAGAGATGCACAGCAGAGAAACAGACTCTTCTGTCCAACCCGTCCATTCTAACCAGATGTCCTAAATTAACCTAGTTCCATTTGCCAGCATTTGGCCCATATCCCTTCCTATTCATATACCCAACCAGAGACCTTTTAAATGTTGCAATTGTAGTAGCCTCCACCACTTCCTCTGCACTTCAATCCATACACGCACAATCCTCTGCATGAAAAAGTTGCGCCTTAGGCCCCGTTTAAATCTTTCCCCTCTCACCTAAACCGATGCCCTCTAGTTCTGGACTTGCCCAACCCAGGGAAAAGACCTTGTCTACTTACCCTATCCGTGCCCCTCATGATTTTATAAACTTCTATAAGGTCACCCCCTCAGCCTCCGATGCTCCAAGGCAAACAGCCCCAGCCTATTCAGCCTCTCCCTATTGCTCAAACCCTCCAACTCTGCCAACATCATTGTGAATCTTTTCTGAACCCTTTCTCAACAGGGAGACATGTGCATGTAGTGCAGATGTACATAGTTATGCCCTGTATCCAGTCATCACCTGGACAACTTCTTGAATCATTAGAAACTCTTGCATTGAATGGAAGAAAAAGCACAGTTATGAAAAACATGCAGATAGTAGACAGCTTCCAGGAATTTGCATCCTGCCAAATGTGTAAATAAGCACATAATTCCAAATAGAGAACTACTCAAGGCAAAAACCAAAGGGTGTGACTAATTTCCATTACACAAAATTGGCACTCCAATTTACTGAAGACAACTACTTGTGACCCGAGAGGCCAGATAATCTATTTGAGAAAACCTTGATGTGGACTTCATGGCACCTGGTGTATGCCCAAATGTCCAACCCTGTTAAGTATCAGAATATTGGAAATAAAACAGCTATATAGTTACCCATAAATAAAAAACATTGCAATTCACAGATGACAAAAACGTAACCATTTACCCTTTAGTTGGATTACCCTGGCATTTCAGAATTATCCACTTTGTTTTTCAAATCTATCATTATCTTAAAAATACTTACTTGAAAATTATCAAATGCAGGAAATAATCCAATCAGAAACCGAGCCACAGGAAAAATTAACAGTATTATCACAAAGGATATTTTGTTCAAATCATTTGGTGTCACAATTGTCTTCTGGACTAGCACTTGCATCACCCGTGATCACGATCACAATTTTGTTATAGGGCATGTCTTTACATCAGAAATTTTAGTCCCATGTTTTCATCAATTAGAATCATCAAATCATTTTCCAGTTCATGTACCTCAAAAGTACACGTACTAACAGTAACAAGCAAGTTAAACTATAGCTTCCACACCATCTATTACCAAATAGAAGTATATTTCTACCGAGAGAGAAACTGAATTTATTTTTAAAAATGAACACATTATGGCATTACACCGACTTGAGTAGATGTCGCAATGCTAATAACTTGAGTTTACAAAGCATCTTTAATATAGTCAAACTTTCCCAAAATACTTTGCGGCACATTACACAAGGAAATGTTAGAAAACAAAGCCAGAAGCCCAATGAGGCAGATCTTAGTGAACGGTTAAAAAGGAAAGGAGTGGAAGGAAAGAAACCTTCAGGACCAAATTCTAACAATGACAGCCACATAGCTGCAGATGCAAGCAATGGTGGAACAATTAAAGTAGGGAGGCAGGAGGCCAGAATTGGAGGAGCACAGAAACTGTGAAAAGTTGTAGGGCACTGGAGATGTTCTGAGAGATAGGGCAAGTCGGAAACCATGGCAATATTTGAAAACACTAACAAGAATTTTAATATCAAGGTTATGCTAGAATGGCAATTAAAGGTAAATGATTGTGGCAATTAAGTGCCCTGTTAAATTAATGGTTTCCTTTTAGATGATACACAAAATTGACAGAATTGTGCCAAGAACATGCAGTTTACTTAAAGATGAAGCCTCTTCTGGAGTACTCTGTCTAGTTTTGGTCTCTGTGATAGGAAGGATATTAAGCTGGAAAAGGATAGAGCCACACAGCCAAAGATCGTGGCAAGAGACCCTTGATCCGTTTTGTCCATGCCAACCAGATACCTTACAATTAATCTCGTCCCATTTGCCAGTATTTAGCTCATATCCCTCTAAACCCTTCTTATTCATATACCCATCCAGAGGCCTTATTGCTATAATTGTACCAGCTTCTACCATTTCCTCTGGCAGCTCATTCCATGCACGCACTACCCTCCTGCATGAAAAAAGTTACCCCTCAGGTCCCTTTTAAATCATTCCCCTCTCACCTTAAATCTATGTCTTCTAATTCTGGACTCCCCCACCACAGGGAAAAGACCTGGTTTATTTACCATATCTATGCCCCTCATGATTTTAATAATCTCTCTAAGGTCACCCCCCAGTCTCTGATGCTCCAGGGAAAATAGCCCCAGCCTTTTCAGTCTCTCCCTATAGCTCTAATCCTTCAATTCTGGCAACATTCTTGTAAATTTTCTGAACCCTTCCAAGTTTTACAACACCCTTCTTGTAGGAGGGAGACCAGAATTGCACACAGCATTCCAAAAGTTGCCTAACCTAAGTCTTGTACAGCTACAACATGACCTCCCAACTCCTATACCCAATGCTCTGATCAATAAAGGCAAGCACACTAAACACCTTCTTCGCTATCTTGACTACTTGTGACTCCACTTTCAAGGAGCTATGAACCTGTACTCAAAGGTCTTTCCCTCGGACCTTACCATGAAGTGTATAAGTCCTGCTCTGATTTACCTTCCCAAAATGCAGCACCTTACATTTACTTAAATTAAGCTCCATCTACCACTCCCTGACCCATCTGATCAAGATCCCATAGTGCACTGAGTTAACCTTTTACACTGTCCACTACACCTCCAATTTTGGTGTCATCTGCAACTTACTAATATACCAATGTTCACATCCAAATCATTTTTATAAATGACAAAAGCAGTGGATCGAGCATCGAACCTTGAGGCATACCACTGGACACAGGCCTCCAGTCTGAAAAGCAACTCTCCACCATCACCCTATGTCCTCTAACTTCGAGTCAGTTCTGTATCTAAATGGCTAGTTCTCCCTGTACTCGATGTGATCTAACCTTACCAACCAGTCTATTTATTACAGTCGTAAAGTCCATATGGATCAAGACCACCACCCTGTCTTCATCAATCCTCTTTGTTACTTCTTCAAGAAACTGAAACAAGTTAGTGAGACACAATTTCAACACACAAAGCCATGCTGACAATCCCTAATCAGTCCTTACTTTTCCAAATGTGTGTAAATCAGGATCAGGATCCTGCAACAACTTGCTGTCGACTGATGTCAGACACACCAGTCTTGGCTCCCTGGCCTTTCCTTAACATCTTTCTAAATATCAGCATGTTAGCCAACCTCCAGTCAAGAGAGTAACTAGATGTTGCAGGGAATGGAGGGTTTAAGTTATAAGGAGAGGCTCAATAGGCTGGTACTGTTTTCACTAGAGTGGTGGAGGTTGAGGGGTGACCTTATGTAAGTTTATAAAATCATGAGGGGATAGATAGGTTGAATGACAAGTGCCTTTTCCCTACAGTGGGGAATTTCAAGAGTACAAGGGGGCATATTTTTAAGGTGAGAGGAGAAAGATTTACAAAATACATGCGGAGCAATTTTCTTTCTTTACAGAGTGGTTCGTGTATGTAATGAACTTCTAGGATGAACTTCTAGAATGAAAGAGTGGATGCGGGTACAGTTATGATGTTTAAAAGACATTTAGACAAGTACATGAATAAGAAAATTTGGGAGGGTTATAGGCCAATCGTAGGCAGGTGGGACTAGTTTAGTTTGGGAATGTTGTCAGCATTGACTGTTGCCCCATGCTGTATTATTTTATGATTCTAATTACTGATTTACCTTCCCTTGTTTCCACTCTGAAGTGGGAAAACATATACATCATGAAATGTATTTAAATTCAACCCAACTTTGTCTCAGAAAAAACTAACATATTAATCTGTTTAAACCAGAACTCCAATACTGACAATGCGTAAATGACTCGAGACCGAATGCAGTTCAAAACGCGCAGTGCAGTAAAAATGCTTTGACTAGTGCTCCCATTGAGTTTGCATTATTCTATTTCTCGTACTCATGTTATGTTCATAAAACATAAATAATAGTCAAAACCAACATTGATTAACATTCATTAATATTGGCCTAATGCAGGAATAAAACTATCCTTAAATAATTATAAAGTCACCCAACACGGAATAAGACCCTTTGGTCCAACGCATCCATGCTCAATTATTCCCAATTGCCTGCATTGCGCCTATATTCCTCTCACCCTTTTCTATTCATTTACCTGTCCAAATGTCTTTTAAATGTTGTAATCGTACTTGCATCTACCACTTCCTCTGGCAGCTCATTCCGCATACAAACCACCCTCTGAAAAAGCTGCCCCTTAGATAATTTTTAAATCTTTCTTCTCTCACCTTAAAATTATGCCCTCTAGTGGAGAAAAGACCTTGGCTATTTATGATTCGGAGATGCCGGTGTTGGACTGGGGTGTACAAAGTTAAAAATCACAACACCAGGTTATATCTAACAGGTTTAATTGGAAGCACACTAGCTTTCGGAGCGACGCTCTTTCATCAGGTGATTCATCACTTGATGAAGGAGCGTCGCTCCGAAAGCTATTGTGTTCCAATTAAACCTGTTGGACTATAACCTGGTGTTGTGTGATTTTTAACTTTGGCTATTTATCTTATCTATGCCCTTCATTATTATCTGAACATATACATTCTGTTTTTCTACAACACAATCTTTGTTCTTGTGCAACACTGCTTTATAGAAAAATCATACTTTAGAAACATTTCAAGTGTTGGCGACGTGATCATGTTGCAGCCAATACACTTAAGAAATTCACACTTTAGAAATGGTGTTTCCAATTCATCAATCATGTTATAGCGAGTTCACATTGACAAAACACCCGTTATAGCAGAACAACCTGTATGAAGGTCACCATTCAACATCCTGTGTTCTAGCAAAAATATCCAGCTTATCCACCACCCCCTTACAACTCAAACCCTCCAGTCCTGGTAACATCCTTGGTAAATCTTTTCAGCACCCTTTCCAGTTTAATAACATCCTTCCTATAGCACAGCCACCGGAACTGTACACAGCACTCCAAAAGTGGTCGAACCAATGTCCTGTACAACTGCAACATGACCGCTCAACTCCTGTACTTAAAGCTCTGACTGATAAGGGCAAGCATGCCAAATGCCTTCTTCGCCACACGGTCTACTGTGATGCAACTTACAACAAACTACTTATCTGAACCCCACGGTCTCTGTTCAATAATACTCCCTACCATTAACTATGGAAGCCCTTCCCTTATCGGACATTTTCCACATTAAATATTGCACAGCAGCGCTCACGAACAATAAACTCACCCACCACAGTTCCTTCCAACCAGTCACAAAGGGCAGTGTAGACTCTTTTACCATTGACATCAATGAGACAGAGTCCTCAATACAAAACGTCAAATTTGCTATTATAATGGTCGTGTTGCTCTCTCCTCTGCAATTTGGAAATGTTCATTTTATTTGTGACAGCCCTTGTGGATGAAACACTGACTGCTGGCAGCAATGAGCCAAGTCATTCTGAAATTTCCGCCTTCAATGACCTCAGCCAGAGCTAGATGGAGAACACTCAAAGGTGCCTTGATTCCAGCCAACAGAGACAATTCATGCACTACTACGTTTTGCATTGCTGTATAAACTCACATTCTACATTTAACTACAGAGGTGAAACACTCAAATATTTAAATTTAGCCAGCAGCTGAGCGCAATCATGAATAATAGTTAACTCAAAAGCACTGGTTTTATATTAAAAGGTTTTGTCCATTGTGCCTGTGATTTTAGAACATGCTTCGCAATATCGATTCTCTTGATAAAGAAAACCTTGAAGCATCCCATCAATTAACGTCTCCCTTAGTAAAAAAAAAGGATATTTTCAAAAACTCATACACGTATTCAATTTCCAAAAATTTGAAACTTCAAGTTTGCAATTGTCTTCTAGAAAATAAGGTTATAATTTTGTTTTCAGTATTGAAGACATTGTTAATATTGTACTTGTCTTTTGGAGACCCTGAAATCCCTAAACTAGTTTACATAATTAAATAATTCAAACTAGCGTTACTCCCATTAATGAACTCGGAATATGTGAGGAGTTGGAGAGTAAAACAGGATATAGTTCATCCATCGGTAGAAAGTTTATATATCATTCACTTTTGGAACATTCGAAGACACTCAATTACTTTAAGCTGGTGCACCTCACTGAAGCAGAAAGAGAGCAGCTTAAGTACTTCACTAATGACTTAAATCTTCAATTGTTGAATGATACTGCATAAAGGGACACTCTTTGATCACTGGATATTGCGCCTTTGCTGGCCCTTTGGTAAAGCTGTTTTGTTCATCCTACGCTCCTACTCTTTACATATAACCCTGTATACAAGCCGTCCTGCTATCATGCACGTTTCATTGACATAAATTCACCATAACATGATTGACAAATTGGGGACACTGTTTCTTAAGCATATTGGATATAAGGCAATTCCAGCCCTATTAATTTAAATGGTGCTGCTATTACATGATTTTCTTATAATACAGGATTGCATGAGAGGAATTACCGTGTTACAGCCAAACTGGCTGTATTGTTTTCCCAAGGATTTAGAAATTTCCTTTGGAAAGTTAAGATTTAACCCACTTTCATGATGCTTTCAGATAACATACTCCAGATCACAACACATGCTGCATTATGGTGCTTCCACATCATTTCCGGCTCGGTTTTGAGTTGCCCATCGCCCATAATGCACATCATCTGGTTACCAACCCTGCTGCCAGGTAATGATTTCAAGCATTTCTATCAAATTTCCACTTAACCATCTCTGTTATAAATAAAGCAAATTCAATTTTTCCACATAACTGAAGACCCTCATTCTTCACACCTTCATAAACTTGCTAAATTGTGGTTCCCAGAATTGAGCACAATAATCCAGAGAACTAACCAATTTCAAGAATGTTGACTTGTACATCTTTCTACAGAAGTGTATAATTCTCAAGTACAGTTAAAAATAAATAAGCCCTCACATTTTCCCACATATTCAAAGATCAAGTCCCATTGGTAAATCTGATTTCATTCTTTCATTCAATGTCACAGTCAGTATCACTGTCCATTCCCAACTGCACTTCAAAAGACTTTATCAAAGATGTTCTAAAATCAAATTACTCACTAAATTAGGTGGAGAATTCTGCTTCTTTAGCCATCTTATGCTGACCACGAAGCCCCAAATGGACATGTTTTCAGATTTGCTCAACTTTCTGATCAGCCAATTCATAACTACCACTCAACATGGGCAAAATGGATTGAGGCATTATGGAAAACAACCCAGTTATGAAAAATATATCTCTGAAGATAATCCAAAATGAATTCTTCAAAAGCTGTTTATTGATCCTTCTCCATTCAAGGCCAACTGCTTCGCTGATCAACTGCACACATATTAAGTGCATGGCTAGCGACACATTTCAATCCACCCAAGCAAAGTACAAATTCTACTTGCCAGACAGACAATTGAAAACAATACAAGCAGAGGCACTGCATACAAAACTGGATTCTGTTCCTGAGATTAGTCACAATGCCAACCACATAACAAACATGCACAACTATAAACTATCATACTATACTAAAGAGCAAAATCTAATGTACAAAATTTGAAACCAAATGCCGTACAATCTAATTTATAGACATAAATTAGATCCGCAATTCCAAATATAAAAAGCTTACACAATCAAGATTAAATCATTTGGAAAAATAGTATAAAAATGCAGCTAACTCTGCCCCTCGACTAACATGTATTCCACAGAGCAATTTGAGAACCTAGAAAGGGCAATTGAAGCAGGGTGGGATAATATTCAACCACGTTAAAAGGTTTTTTTGTACCCAAATATGATAAAGTACCTCTTTTTATTGTCCATAAATGTGTGCATTGCTGCCTAGGCCAGATTTTATCGCACATCCCGGATTGTAATGGAAAACCTAGTGGAGAGCTGTAAACCTTGAACTGCTGCAGGCTTTACAAGCATACGAAGAGGAATCAGGAAGGAAATACCAGGATTTTGAGCGAGAAACAGTAAAGGAATAGCAATATAGTTCAGGACATGTGAGATATGGAGGGAAACTTGAAGATATTGAGGAAACCTCCCCTGGAGCCCCCTACTGTCCTTACTGTATACCCATGATTGCGTTGCCTAATAGCATTTACAAGTTCGCTGATGACACCACCATAGTTGGTCGAATCTCAGATAGCGACAAAACACACTACAGATGGGAGATGGAAGACCTGGAAAAATGGTGCACTGAGAACAACCTAGCTCTCAATGCTGGCAAAACCAAGGAATTCATTATTGACTTTTGGCAGGAAGTTACTCATGTCCCCTACACATTAACAACTCCGAGCTGGAATGAATGGAGCGTGTCAAGCTCCTGAGAGTGGTCAACCACAACAAACTTTCTTGGACTCTTCATGTGGATGCACTGGTCGCAAAGACCCAATAACGTCTCTTCTTTGTCAGGCAGCTGAGAAAATGTGGCATGACAGCGAATACCCTTGCCAGCTTTTATAGGTGCGCCAACGAGATCATTCTGTCTGGATGTATCACTACCTGGTACAGCAATTGTACCATTTAAGATTGGAAATGGTTACAGAGTGTGGTGAATTCAGCCCAGGCAATCACAAAGGCCAACCCCCTCAACTATAGAATCCATCTACCAGACCCGCTGTCAAAGAAAGGTCACCAGCATTCTCAAAGATCCATCCCACCCTGGCAATGATTTTCCTTCAACCTCTACCATCAGGGAGAAGGTACATAAGTCTGAACACACTCACCAGCCGGTTTTGAAACCGTTTCTACCATACTGTTGTTAGAATATTGAATGGACTCTCAAACTCGTAACTTTCGCCTGTACCTGTGTTTTTGTTTTTGCTGCTGTTTACTTTTTATTTACTTAGCTATGCGACTTAACTATGTGATCTGCCTGTATTGCTCGCAAGACAAAGCTTTTCACTGTGCCTCAGTAGACTTGACAATAAATTAAAATTAAATTCAATTCAAATCTACTGGCAGTAAGTTACTGCAATGCATGCTGTACATGATACAGACTGATTACACTGTGCATCACTGGTGGAGGAAGTGAATGTTAAAGATGCTGATTCACAAATCCGACTGCCCAAGTCAAACCATCGTCTCTGCCTGCTCCTGCCCCACTGAACTTATCTCCTCATATCTTGACACCATCGTGACCCCTTGGTCCAGGAACACCCCACATTCCACCCAAGCCCTCCACAACTTTTGTTTCCTTGGCCGCCAACGTCTCATCTTCACCATGGACATCTAGTCCCTCTACACATCCAACCACCGTGGCAAAGGCATCCAAGCCCTGCTTCTTCCTCTCCTGCCGCCCCTCCACCAGTACCCCTCCACCAACACACTCATTCAACTGGCAGAACTGGTCCTCATCCTCAGCAACTTCTCCTTCGAATCCTCCTACTTACTTCAGACCAAAGGATCGCCATGGTCACCGCATGGGCCCCAGCTATGCCTGCCTCTTCATTGGTGAACAGTCCATCTTCCGCAGCTACATTAGCACCATTCCCCATCTTTTCCTCCGCTACATAGATGAATGAAATGGCGCCACACCATGCTCTCACAAGGAGGTTGAACAGTTCATCAACCTCAAGAATACCTTACACTCTGACTTCAAGTTCATGTGAGTCATCTCTGAGACCTCCGGCGAACAATGCAACACAGACATCTATTTCAAACCTACTGACTCCCACAGCAATTTGACTCCAGGACATCCCAGATGGCCTCCTATTTTAAAGATTGCAATTTTTTCTCCCACATGATCTGCAATGCCAGACAGTGCATCTTCTCCATTTCTTGCATCTCCACCATTGAACCCCACCCCTCCAGCCACAAGAAGGATAGAATGCCCCTGGTTCTCACCTTCCACCTGACTAATCTCTGGATATAGTGCATCATCCTCCGCCATTTCTGCCACCTAAAATCAGACCCCACCAGAGATATGTTTCCCTCACCACCCATATTGGCATTCCGTAGAGGCCATTCCCTCTGCGACTCCCTTGTTAAATCCACGTTGCCCACCATCCCAACCTCCACTCCCAGCACCTTCCCTCGCCACCTCAAGAGATGCAAAACCTGCACCCACACCTTCCTTCACCTCTGTCCAAGGTCCCAAAGATCCTTCCACATCCAGCAGAGATTTTTCTGCTATTGTATCCATTGCTCTTGATGTGATCTTGTCTACACTGGGGAGACAGGATGCCTACTCGCAGACTGTTTCAGATAACATCTCCGGGACAACGCATCCAACAACCCCACCGTGTGGCCAACCACTTCAACTCCCCTGCCCACTCCAACCATGACATGCAAGTCTTGGGCCACTTCCACCACTAAATCCAACTCACCCGATGCCTGGAGCAATAACGCATCATTTTCTGCCTTGGGACCCTCCAACCACACAGGATCAATGTGAATTTCACCAGCTTCCTCATCTCCCCTCCACAACCTCATCCAAATCAGCACTGCCCCTCTTGAACGGTCCTACCTGTCCATCTTCCTTCCCACCTATCCACTACACCCTCCCGTCTGACCTATCACCATCACCCCATACTCCTACATGTACCTATTGCCTTCCCAGCTACCCCACCCCCATACTCCTATTTCTCTCCCCACCCCAATATTCCTGATGAAGTGCTTATGACCGGAATGTCAATTCTCCTGCTCCTCAGATGCTGTCTGACCTGCTGTGCTTTTCCAGTGCCATACTTTTCCATGCTGATAGGGCATCAAACAAACTGATTTGTGTGTTTTAGATGGTGTTGAGCTACACCCAAGCAAGTGAAGAGTCCATCACACTCTAGACTTGCGCCTTGTAGATTGAGGATAGGCTTTGGGAGACAGGAGAGTTATTTGCCCGAGAACTCCTAACCCCTAGCCTGTTCTTGTAGCTACAGTATTTATGATGGTTAGTTCAGTTCAATTTATGGTCAATAGTCATCGCTAAGATTTTTCAATTAGCAAATGATATTTCAGCTGAGTGCTACAACATGGGACGAGTCAATGGAGTCTTACTCCTGATATTTACTGTTTCATTTATGTTACATTAGAATGCAGCAATCCCTCAGCTTGTTGTTTTTGTATCAACCACCGTCACATACAAACTCACATTCCTAGGTCCCCAGAAAATTTAAATAAATTAGTAACATTTCCAGAAACCAAAAACATACCCATCTGGGCACCCTACATTAGGAAGGATATACAGGCCTTGGATAGAGGCCAAAATAGGTTTAAAAGAATGATACCTGGACTTCAAGAGCAAAGTTAATGAAGAGAGCTTATACAAATTAGAAATGGTTTCTCTAGAATTCAGAAGGTTAAGGGATGATCTGATCAAAGTCCTCAATATATTAACAGGAAATGACAGGGTAGGTAAAGATAAACTATTTCCACTCGTTTGGGGTTCTAGAACTAGGAAGCATAGACTGAGAATTAGGGCCAGACCTGCTCAGGAGAGATGTTAGAAAGCACTTCTACACATAAAGAGTGGTAGATGCTTTAAAATTCCTTCCACAAATGGCAGTTGATGCTGGATCAGTTGTTAATTTTACATCAGAGATAGATAAATGTCTGTTAAGCAAATGTATTAAGGAATATAGGCCAAAGGCAGGTATACAGAATCAGGCAACAGATCAGGCCAAAGTGAGGACAGCAGATGCTGGAGATTAGAGTCAAGAGGGTGGTGCTGAAAAAGCACAGCAGGGCAGGCAGCATCCGAAGAGCAGGAAAATTGACGTTTTGGGCAAAAGCCCTTCATCGGGCAACAGATCAGCCATGATCTCCTTTAATGGCAGAATAAGCTCAAGGGGTTGAATGGCCTACTCCTGTTCCTATATTATTTTGATTTTTTTTCCATAAAAGTACTGGAATAATCCTTTACTATGCAAAGTGGTAGATGCGAACTAAAAAATTAAATTCAAAAGAAATCTGTTAATCAGAAATAAAGATTTCAAAAAGCAAGTAGACATAATTTCAGATTTTATGCTAGTTTTATCTAATTTAATGGCAGAATCATGTGTTATACCCATGATTCTGCCACATGGAAGATTTCTGGTCTGGCCATTTCTCTCAAAGCTTTTTCAGTTTGGACCGTGAAGATTGAAAATTGCCAGGCCAAAGCAAATTTAAATAGCATCTTCAGCATTTTGCTTTTGTTTAAATTTAAATGGATGTTTTGCTGCAAAAGAGCAGCTCAAATCAGTTACACAATCAAAACTATTCAATTATTTTCTTTTGTCACTGAATTGAATGGATTATCCTCCTCTACCCAGAAACCTAGTCCAGGCAAAACAAAATTTTCAAGTCCTGCATCGAAATAAAACAGGGCATTTTTTTTCCTCATTAATTCAGCTGCTTTTTAACACTGTACGTACTATAAACAGATGAAACAAAATGATTTTTTGTCAAACTAATTTTCTCATGAAAATATTGAAGCATACATTTTGCTCCATACACATACAAGTTAACCTATATGTAAGGTTACGTTGTTCAAAGAGAAACCATAAACATGAGCTCAATGGAGAACAAAAGGTGATCTCAGGAATTCCAGTTATGTGGTACAACAACATAACTTCTCTGATAACATTAAACTGAAATACATTTTGGCAGGCCAACTGCATCATGCATATTTATCGATTCTACATGCTAAAATGTACAGGGAGAGATTAAAATTTAGCCATAAATTTTCAGTTCTAATTTGGTTGCCCGTTCACCTGCATAAAAATAGTCCCAGCTGAGGAACTTCTATATGCTGAAGTTCCTTTACTAGCAATGATCTAGGCTCTTATTACACTACAATTACATTAAAATACTCACTTCTGCAACTTTAGGTGGAACCCCATCTCCAAGAACTTCCCTTACAAAGGCTTGCTGGCTCATATAGAAAGAAAGTCCACTGGTTCTCTTGAAGGCATCTTTTAACCTTTTCAGTTCTATATCTGTAACTGTATAAAAGAGAACATCAGTTAGCATATATACGCTGTGCAAAACTGCAATATTTAAACTAACATTGAGATTTTATCATCAATATTTCAAGTTATATTTTGAGAGATTTAAAATTCAAGACGAAATTCCAAGCTAGCCCCACTAAAAATCCTAACCACTGAGTAAAATGACAAGTCTAAGAAAAGCAAACAACATAGCATGCATAAGGCTGAAAGTAATTTTTTTAATTCCCTGATGCAAAATGGGGCAAATTAACTACAATGAGTTACTTGAAGGGTTGGAAGAACTACAATTCCACAATGAGTAATTTGCTCAGTGTTCCCCATAAGCCAACTGTACATCAATTTAGTGTAACTTTGAAGATCGTAAAATAGATTCACAAAACCTAGGTCAGACAGCATAAACAATTCGGATGAACTCACTCTCTCCACAGATGCTAAAAGACTTGATTTTCCCAGCATTTTCATGTTTTGTCTCAAATTACAAGCATTCACAGTATTTTGTTTTGTTATTACGTGACAAGGACTGACATTCCAAGTTTGCAGAGTGATGACAGGTCATTTATGTAATGTTATTTGGAAACTTGGGTTCTAAAAGTGACAGAACCATGTACTGCTTTAAATATTGATTTTATTTCTATAGTGCATGTTCAGGGAAGAACAAAGTTTTATTTCTTCTTTGAGCTGAATGTAGTGACAGGTTGTTTCAAGTTTTCTTTTCTCTAAATTGAACGTTTAAAATCATAGGTGAATCTTTCAGTGCATTAGAAACAAGTGTAGAAGGGGAAAAAATGTTGTCATGTAATCAAGTGTCTTGTGACACAAGGTGACAAAGGCACAAATATTCAGAACATCACGAAGTGTGCACAGACTCCTTTTGGAGAGAAGCAGGTTCCTCAGAAAGTAGAGGCTTAGAACAGTAATGTTCAGAAATGTGCAATGAAACATGATGTGTGCTTTCCAGGTCCATCTGAGTCGTATGCCAACGTGGCAGTTAAATGGAAAATCAGCCCTCAGTGACTTAAGATTACTAGGAGAAAAGCCTCCAGAGACAGAAGGCTGTAGAAGAAAGGTTTGACGTAAGAATGTAAGTTAGTTCGCTGAGCTTGAAGGTTTGTTTTCAGATGTTTCAACACCATACAAGGAAACATCATCGGTGAGAGCCTCTGGTGAAGTGCTGGTGGTATGTCCTGCCTCTCTCTTTTTAGATCTTGGTTTCTTAAGGTGGGTGATGTCATTTCCGTTTTTTCCCACAAGGGAAGGTAGATAGGGCCTAAATCAATATGTTTATTGATGGATTTCTGGTTAGAATGCCATGTCACTAAGAATTCTCTTGTGTGTCTTTGTTTTGCCTGTCCTCGGATGTGTCTTGTCCTAGTCAAAGTGGTGTTCTTTGTTGTCTGTATGTATGGAAACTAGTGATACTGGGTTGTGTCTGTTAATGGCCGGCTGGTGTTTATGTATCCTGGCGACAAGTTTCCTGTTAGTTTGTCCGATGTAGTGCTTTTTTTGTTATAGTTCGTACATGGTATCTTGTAAATTATGTTAGTTTTGCTGGTGGTATCTAATGAATCCTTTAGGTTCATTAGTCACTGTTGAAGTGTGTTGGTAGGTTTGAGGGCTACCAAGATGCCAAAGGGTTTGAGTAATCTGGAAGCCATGTCTGATATGTCTTTGATGCAAGGTAGTTTTTGGTTGTGTTGTGTCTGCTTGTTTGGGTTTGTTTCTGAGGAATCGGCGGATTGTGTTTATTCAAAAAACAAAATCACAAAGTTAGACATGTTAGAGAAATAAGCAAACTGTGCTAGCAGTTTAAAGATTTGGGGGAAACATTAAAGAAATAGCCTTGAGTGAATGCAAACTTTCCTGAAATGAAATCAATTACAGCTAACCAGCTACACCAGAAACTTTGAAGTAAACAAAAGGGACCCTTCACAATAAGAATGCAGCTGAGGGCAAAAGGTGTTAAGTCTATATACCTGATATTTGTCATAAAGATCTGTCCACAGATTGTTCTGGTGCAGTGTAATAAAGGGCTGAATTTTCCAAAATTTGGCTAAGTATCATTTTCAGGTTATTCCATGGAAGATTTCACAATGTAAGCTCCAGCACACAAGGTGAGAGGCAAGCAGCTCCTAGACCTTGTACAGGCTACAAAACCTTGGAATGCATTGGTGAATCGTAGACTTTAGCTGAAACTTTACTGGATGCTCCTCCTCTACTTTGGATGGTCTTGGACCAACGATTCCCAGGTATCAGTGGGATTGTAACACTTCACCAGCGCGGCCTTGAGACTGTCCTCTGTCCACCTGAAGCTTACCTGCCATTTCAGTGTTGGGAGTAGAGTGTCTGCTCGAGGAGTCTCACATGGGTCATGGGCGTAAAATGTCCAGCCCATCACAGCTCAGCAAGGGTGGTCAGTGCGTAATGCTAAGGATATTGGCTCGAGACAAAAAAAAACGTAGATGCTGGAATCCAAAGTAGACCAGCAGAACGCTGGAAGAACACAGCAAGCCAAGTAGCATCAAGGAAGTGGAGAAGTCCCCGTTTCAGGTGTAACTTTCTTCAGAATCGGGGGTGGATGTAGGGGAGCTACGGATAAAGGGGGCGGTGAGGACAGGATGGTGAAGTGGGGATAGATGAACATAGGTAAAGCATATGACCTGGTTGGTCAATGGGAAGAATGGAGCCGGTTGGTGGCAGGAGGCAGTGGAAGGGAGGTTATTTGAAATTGGAGAACTCCATGTTAGGTCCTCCAGGCTGTAGGCTGCAGGCTGTAGGCTGTTCAGGAGGATGATGAGTTGTTGTTCCTCAGTTTGGTTCATTGTGACAATGGAGGAAACCAAAGATGGTCATGTCAGAAAGGGAGTGGAAAGGGGAATTAAAATTGGCGGTGACTGGGAGGTCCAGTCAGCCCCTGTGGGCACGGCTGATATTCTTGGTGTACCATTCTCTTAGTTTACATTTGGTCCCCCCAATACAGAAAAGACCAAATAGGGAGCACCTGATGTAGTAAACTAGGTTGGAAGCGAGGTGGGTGAACCTGTATCTTACCTGGAGCTACTATTTGGGGCTCTGGATGGATGCGGGGGGAATACCGGCAGGTTTTGCATTTTTTCTGGTTGCAGGGAAAGGTACCTGGGGGGTTCAGGCACTAAGCAAGGACTGATGAAGGGAACGAGTCCTTGCGGAATGCAGAGAGGGATCGGGTGGGGAAGATGTTCTTGATGGTGGGGTCTAGTTGGTGTTGGCGGACATGTTTAAGGATAACGCGTTGGATAGAGAGACTGGTGGGGTAATAGGAGAGGACAAAGGGGACGGTTTGGAGGATGGTTTAGAGCAAGAGAATGAGGAATGGAGGTGGTTCGGTAGAAGGCTGTCTCTGGATGACAGAGGGGGGGGAAGCATGTTGTTTAAAATAGGTGGACATCTGAGATGCATGGAGGTGGAATGTCTCCTCATCTAAGCCGACAAGGCGGAGGAATTGGGAGAACTGGATGGGGTTTTTACAGGATCCTGGTTGGGAGGTGGTGTAGTCCAGGTAGTTTTGAGAGTCTGTGGGTTTATGGTAAAAGTCGGTTTGGAGACTGTCGCTGGGGATGGAAATGGAGAGATCAAGAAAGGGGAAAGAGGTGTGCAAGATGGACCAATTGAATTTGAGGGCAGGGTGGAAGTTTTGGACAAATTTGATGAACTGCTCCAATTCTGCCAGGGTGCAGGTTGCTGCGCCGATGCAGTCATTGATCTAATGGCAGAAGATATTGGCCTCGTCAATGAAGTTGTTGTTGGTGCATCTGTCTTCCCAGTGGGTTCACAGAATCTTTGCAGGCAACATTGGTGGTTGTGCTTCAGGGCCTTGAGGTGTTTGCTATAAACAGTCCACACTCAGACGTATATAGGTGGTGGGAACCACTACAGTTCTGTATACTACGAGTCTGATGTCAGGTCTGATGATGTCTTCAAAGACCCTTTCCCTCAGGCAGCCGGACACTGCGCTAGCACTACTGGAGGCTATGCTGGGTTAACAGGACACAAAATATTGCAAGTGGCCAACATTCTCCAGGACTTTAATGATTTGCAGTTCATTCCAGAATGCTGGGCTAGGTTGGTGTAGGATCCTCAGCTTGTGGATGTTCAGGGTGAGCCCTGTGCTCTCATATGCACAGGAACAGCCACCTCATTGGGGTTTTCTATAGACCCCTTAATAGCAGAGGGAGATCGAAGAACTCAGAAGCAGGCAGATTTTGGAAAAATGCAGATGGTTGTTTTGGGTGACATTTATCTGTTTCAATCTCTGACAGGATGGGGCCAGGTATAAAATAAAAATGTCACCAGACAAAAAGACACTGACTTCTGATTGCCAATCTTTACACAATGCTAGTTCTTCACTATAATTCCAATAAGTCATCATTTATGCTCATTGGTCCTATAACCATAATTTCATAAATTATTTTTTCTCCCCCTTGACTCTCAAATTTATGAACAATGTTAGCAATTAACTAACAATTCCACACCTCAACTATGAGATCCTTACCCACCCCCCCAAACCACCTCCCATTAACTTTAAATTTTCACCTGTATACTTAAAGAGATATACAGCATGGAAACAGATCCTTCGATCCATCATGTCCATGCCAATTGGATATCCTAAATTCATCTCGTCCCATGTGCCAACATTTGGCCCATACCCCTCTGAACTTGTCCTATTCATGTACCCATTCAGATGCCCTTTAAATGTTATAATTTGTACCAGCCTCTGGCACCTCATTCCATACAGGCACCACCCTCTGTGTGAAAACGTTGCCCTTGAGGTTCCTTTTAAATCTTTCCCCACTTACCTTAAACCTACACTCGCTCATTTCAGATTCCCCAACACCAAGGAAAAGACATTGTCTATTTACCCTATCCATGCCCCTCATGATCTTATAGACCTCTGTAAGGTCACCCCTCAGTCTCCAACACTCAAGGGAAGAGAGCGTCAGCCTATTCAGCCTCTCACTAGAGACCAAACCTTCCAAATCTAGGAACATCCTTTCTGAACCCTTGCAAGTTTCACAGCATCCTTCCTATAGAAGGGAGACCAGAATTTCATGCAAAAAGCAGTCTAACCAATGTTCATATATCGCCACAATATGACCTCCCAACTCCTATATTCACTGACCAATAAATGAAAGCATACGAAATGCCTTCTTCACTACCATATCTAGCTACAACTCCACTTTCAAGGAATTATGAATCTGCAGTCCAAGGTCTCTTTGTTCAGCAAAACTCCCCAGGACCTTACCATTGAGTGTTTAAGTCATGTCCCGATTTGCCTTTCCAAAATGCAGCACCTCACATTTCGCTAATTTAAATTCCATCTGCCACTCCTCAGCTCACTGGCCCATTTGATCAAGATCCCGTTGTATTCCGAGGTAAATACCTTCGCTATCCATGACACTTCCAATTTTGGTGTCATCTGAAAACTTACTGACAATACTTCATATGTTCACACCTTAGTCATTTATATCAATCACAAAAAGCAGTGGACCCAGCACTGATCCTTGTGGTTCACCACTGGTCACAGGTCTCCACCACCACCCTGTCTTCTACCTTCAAGCCAGTTCTGTATCCAAATACCTAGTTCTCCCTCTATTCTGTGTGATCTAACCTTGCTAACCAGTCTACCAAGAAAAACCTTGTCAAGCGATTTAATGAATTCTATAAAAATCATGCCCCTCACGCTGCCTTCATCAATCCTCTTCATTACTTATTCAAAATACTTAAATCTAGCTAGTGAAACACTATTTCCCATGCACAAGCCATGTTGACTATCCCAAATCAGTCCTTGCCTTTCCAAATACATGCAAATCTTGTCCCCCAGGATTCCTTCCAACAACTTACCACCACTGATGCCAGGCTCACCGGTCTATAGTTCCTTGGGTTTTCCTTTTTTTAAATAGTGGCACCCTGTTAGCCAACCTCCAGTCTTTCGGCACCTCACCTACGGCTATTGATGACACAAGTATCTCAAAGGGCAGAATGGCAGCATGTCACCAACTTATCTTGGCAACTGTCCATATTTACCTAACTTTTTTTTTTAAAAGTAAGTCACTACTTAATCTGCTTTCACAATCTTTACGGACAGTAATCAAAATAACTCATGCATAAAAATTCTTCTTCACACCCCTGGATTTTAACAATTATTTTAAAATCTCTTACTCCTTCCCAGTGAAAATAATTTAATCTTAGCTACTCTAGCAAATTCATGATTTCAAGTCTCAGAAGATTGGTTTTGTAGTAAAATGGAAGACAGTAAATCTTTATAAGTCGCCACTGAAGTGACTGCAAAACACAATAGTGTATATGAAAGGGAGGAGTTGCAGTTACAGGAATGCTGCTACTCAACATGGACTCATTTCAAAGTCATCAGGTTTTTTTTCTTTGCTTGACAGGTGGAAACTAAGGGTATAAATGGAAAAGAGATACAAACCATGTCACAGAATATTCAGAATTCAAGCTGATGTTATGACCAGACAAGACAGATTCGAGGCAGAAACTGGACTTGACAGATTGTATTTTGAAGTGTTTTGGTTTTAACAAAGTAGGCTCTCATTGAAACATAAACATGTAATGCTGTAAGTTTTGCTCAGACAACAAAACTTAAGTCTATTAATAAAGTAGTGAAATAGGACAAACTCAAATATATACTTGTAATACAAATTCAAAGTTTTTTTTAGAAACACACTAATAGGAATATAGTTTTAACACAAAAACACACATTGAGAAGTTGACAAGAAACAAAACAGCTGCATAAAAAAAATCCAAAACACTGCACGAGTAAAGTATGCAAAAGCACACATACAATACTCAGTGTCTGTACCTAATACCTCAGTAGGTTTAAGGCACTTTGTGAAATGACTTCAATATATGGACTGAAACTGCAGTTGGCTTCTTCTAGAATCCATCCCACACCTGTTCAAACGTACACAACATTACTGACTACTTCCATGGTTTTATCCCAGTACGTCTGCTCTAGGACTAACACTCTCTTAACCCTAAGGTCACCTAGTTCATTATGTATCCTTCCCTCCTCATGAGTGTTGCTCTTAACAGGCATTCTTGTCCAAGTATTTCACTGGACTGTTCAAACTCAATGTTAAACCTAAAGAAAATAACTCTCTAAAAACAATGAGTATTCCCCATAAACTCAAAAAATAAGTTTAGGCCTCCAGCAAGTCTGAGACCCCATTATTTATTTACTTCGCTAGATCACAAAACAATCTAAGATGAAAAAAAATGTATTAGTGCTTCATAAAACTTAATTCATTTTGAAGCCAGGCCCAAAAACTGCTTTAAGATACAGCACCATGGCTGCAGAAATACTTCCAAGTTAATTATCAACTTCAGACACAAAAAACTAAGATCAATAACTCAAACGCCAGAAACGCATTAACTAAATATATAGTGCAAAATAAATTCAAAACACTAAACTTCAGTTACTGCATGAAATTAGTTTAAGGTGACTGAAGTTTCACAACAGCATTTTCACTAAATGGAATACAAATGTTCTTTCCATTACTTAAATGTACAATTCACCGACATAATTGCCCAATCAGTATTGCATTGACAAATGATTCACAGCAACTCTGAAGCATCTTCCTGTCAGTAAAAATCAAAGTAGATTTGTAATGCACAGGTGAATGTGAAAGGTTATTAAAAGCAATAGAAATCATCTCATCAATATAGTGCAATTTTACCACATCCAAAATATCCTAATGCCAAATGCCAAATTACAAGAACTCGAGAAAGAGCTATTTTTGCAGCATTTAAAATTACATTTCTCTGCCTCAGCTAATTAAAATTCTAAATCTCAGCCCAAGTCTGCCAACACCACAGTAACAATACAAATGCCAAAAAACGATTGTTAAAACTATGATGTGCTGCAGATGTGCAAGCATGGAGTTTAAACTAGGTTTAGTCAAAATTATATCCAGAACCCAAGTAAACAATTTCTTCTCTAAACTACATTATAATAGCCTGTTGTTTGTTATAAGGCCATCTTCTGTCAGTTGCATGTCTTATTGAAAATGTATTTCCAATATCAAGTGAGAATTCTTTAAAAAAATGTCCATGTTCAAACCTTCAGACTTCCATTTCAAATCAATAACGAGAATTAACCATATTGTCTGTACTAGAGCAGCATAGAACATTACATTTTGATTAAAGTAGAAAGACAGCTTGTTAACCTAATCCATGGGGTTGGAATGTTTGTTTCCAGTCTATTGGTCCTTTTCCAACTATCCTCCATTCCAATACATATTATAGTCACTTATAACATTGGTACAAAGATAAATTTCTCCACTTCTTCAGTTACTCCCTTTCTATTTATTCAAACAAAGCCCAAAGCTTTGAAACTTTTGTATGAAAAACATCGGCAGACTAAAATTAAAATACTAAATGTGTTATGTCACTAAAATGTTGCAGATAAAGCCAAACACTGCAAGTTATGTACAAAAAAATCTTTTGAATGCAGAGTTCAAAAATTTCTTTCCATAGTCACAAAAAAATTAAGTGTTTTCGGAATTAAGAATTTTTTGAAAACAGTAAAATGCATTTTAAATTACACTAGCTACAAATATCTGGGGCACAAAGCGTTCTATGTTATTGGACAAGTAATCCAGAGATCTAGGTTAATAATCCAGAGAACAAGTCAGATACTGGCGCAGCAGCCTGAGAAGTTGAATCTGGTATTTAAAAATTTAGAAATATAAAGATTGACAGTTTAAGAAGTGACTTAAGAAGTTATTTAGTTGTTTACAAAGGTTACTAGTTTCAAGTGTTCTTCACAAAAGGAAATTTGCTGTCCTTATTAGGGCTTTTTAAAAAATTGTTAAATTTACTTTATTCATCAAAATTCTTTATGTATAGGTACTAAAGCAGTTTTGAACAGTCCATGCATTAAAGAAATACAACACTGGAATTTGACATTCCCTACAATTGCAAAAACCAAAAGGTATTTCTGACTCAGACATTAATTGAGAGGCAAAAAGGGCTGATAACAGAGGAGTCGATGCCTTTATCCACTGCGCATTGGTGGCAGCTGCCACAAGCTTTTGTGCGACTCTCAGCACATAGTCATGAATGCTGGAATGCGCCGGTCTGCACCAGATGACCAACAATTTCAGACAGACCAAAGAGATTCTTTCGCGAAGCTAGTCGTGCAAGCTCAGTCAGTGTTGGTCTTGGTGTGCGCCTTGGGCAACAGGCAATGTCATACACAATCCTGCATCACAAAGCTACTTGGGATGAACCTTAACAGAAACCAACTTCATCTCTCTCCACAGTCTTTGCATCAGCACATTACAAAAGAGATGGTATGACAGACTCTCCACCATCATATCCACACTAATTCCACCCCGCCTCCCACCCCCCCCAAATATGACATATAGAATGGTAGCCATCAGGATGAAACTACTGTTTGGTACATTCATCCTCCCCTTATCCAGAGCTTCATACATTGCGCCCCTGCAGATCTCCAAATTAAGTGGAAGATGGTTCAGGAGACTGCAATAGTGAAAAGACAGACCTGCACTGCTTAAAATACCTCAAGTACCTCACACCTGATGACCAGATTTGTACCTGCAATTGAGGGAGAATTGTGCTCCCACCTGCCCATTTCTGCCTCATCTTGGTGATAAGACCCTCCCAAGTTTTGGCACACGCTTCAGCCCCTCAAACATACATCCAGCACCTTCAGATCTGATGCAAAAGGATCAGTCAGCCCAGTTCTCAAGAAACACAACCTTGCCCTTGCCTCGATTTACCTTCGCTCCTGAAGCCATTTTGAACTGGTCATTTGCTCATGAGTCTGCACACTGATAGCGAATCAGAACAGGTAACAGTTATGTCATCCCTGTACAGGGAAGCTTGAACCTGCAAGCTTCCACTATCTGGAACAGTCACCCCTCTCAGGCTTGCACTCTTCCTGATGAATTTGGTGAAAGGCTCTGTATGACTCACAAACAAGGAAGAGGAGAGTGGGCAGTCCTGCTTGACTCCAGATCTGACTGGGAAGCTTTCAGAATCCCACCCATTCATTGAGACTGCACTACTGATGTTGGCGTAGAGCAACTGGATCTAAATGCAGACTTCCTCACCAAATCCCATTTTTTTGGAATGCACATCCCTTATATAGGTGTACAATCCTGCTGCTAAATGCCTATTATCCTACTCCAGGCTGATGAGTGAGGTAGTCAATCTCTGTTCTGCATGTTTAGCAATCATATCCCGAAGGAGCATGAGGCTCTCAGGATTCATCCTGCCTGGTACAACACAGGTTCATTTGGGGTGTATCACCAATTCCAGAGCAGACCTGACCCAGTTGTGATGATCTCAGACAGGATTTTATAAGCTACATTCGGCGACAAAATTGGTCGCCAATTTGGATTACTCCCTATCCCCTTCCATTTGTAGGGGAGGGTGTTGATATCTTTTGTCATGGATTCATACTATACTACCTGCCTGAAGCATATTATTGCACACCTCCAGCAGGTCCTGGTCAAAGTCCCACAGAGCTGAATACAGCTCAGATGGTAAGCTGTTGCTTCTGCGCGTTTTATTATTTTCATAGGACTCAACAGCTAGACTAGCCTCTCGCGCATGCTCTCACATAGGACAGGAATGACTGGGAGACAAAGCTTTGTGTCATACAGTCTGGCATAAAATGAATTGCTAATCCTCAGGATGTCAGAATGAGATGTTGTTACTGATCCTTCAGGCTGTTGATCACAGATCTCTCCTTGTGCACCTTCTGGAAGAAGAAATGTCCTCCTCCATGATTAGAACCTTGTCTGGAAGATCATCTTAGATGCCTCAGAGACAACTGAAGCTTGCTGGCTTGTCACCTCAAAGAGATCTTCGTGACATCCACCGCCACCATCTGCAGTAGGTTCCACATGTTTATTTGGAGTTTCAACACTTTTCCCTGTTTTTCTCTTGCCTTCTCAACACCTTTGAGGATGAAGAACCTCTTGACGTTCTCCTATTTCCCACTAAACTGCTGGAGATTCAGAAGGACTTGAAGTCTCCAACCTGTACAATCCCTTTTGAGTTTCTCAACAACTTCTGGCATCAACTCCTTCATGGTCAGCTTTCATGTTCCTTTACTGGCCGACCTATCATCTTGTCACCAAGTTGGTGGTGGTCAGAGAAGCTTGGAGTTAGTGGATTTGGCAGAGAATGCTCGGGACACAAACTTGAAACCTATCCTTGATCAGATAGACCTGATCGTGGCCACACAGGTCTATCTACATGGTGTTCCACCTGGATGTGTGATGACATCGTGCAGCTTAGTGTCTATGGAAGTATGTATCAGCCTCCGGATCGTCCAGCTGCAATAACACAGTTGAACTCTCCGGCTAGAATGACTGACCTGGACATCGCCAGCAGCAGTGGGAGGTGAAGGATGGCTCACTCTTAACCACTGAGATGTACATGTCAGTCTGTCTCAAGGGAGTGCTTCTGTGCATGATATCTACTAGGAGGCACCCTCTCACCAATCCTTAACTTTGCCGGTAGTGCAAGTGCCTCCTCAGCACAGCATATCCAGGCTGGAGAAACAGCAATCATTACTACCTGACTAAATCAAAGACCAATGGGCCCACAAATTTGACCACTTCCCGTAGCTGCTGAGATGCAGTATCATAAAGCCTGCAGCAATAGAAGCTCCACTTCAATGTTGGTCAGGTAAGCAAATGTGGAAACACATATAGTGAAGGGGTTTTAAAGCCACAAACATGAATATTAATCATTTTCAAAACCATTTAAGATAATCAAAACATCCATCAGTTCTCCAAACTTATTCTCACTGGGTGAGCTCCCTACCTCCTGCCTCCCTACGATATGTTGCATTCTCGCAGGGTTGAGGTAGCTGTCCTGTTCCTCCCTGGTGCTCAGGTGTCATCAGGGAGAGGATGAAACAGGGAAGGTTCAGTTCCAAATCTGACAAAGCTGCTGCTGTGCTTTGCTCCTTGTTCACTGCTCCCCGTATGGTGCAGAGGAACCTTTGGTTCCAGATAACTGGAGTATGGGTGTAATTAGGCCCCTCATGATGTCCAGCATTTCTGGGCGGGAGGAGCTTATTTTCTTCTTCCCCTTAGTGAGTGTCTCTTTTGTCTGTGGCTAACCCTCTGCACGTTACATGAGCTACATCCTTCATGCAAATGCCTCTTTTTTCTTTCATTGTTGGCTAATGGGGGAACCCATATGGTTTTCTTTTCAGGCTATTCCTCACCCCGTCGTCCACTCTCCTGATTCCTTTGTTGCCTCCTCAACCTCCACTCAACTGCCAAGTCAATGGAGGAGTGGTCAATTGTTGACCCACTGTACTGGCCTCCTTTGTCTCCTCGCCAGCCTTTTTCTCATTCTGGGTTATGTTTACAGTCATAGAAATGTACAGCACAGAAACAGACCCTTCGGTCCAACTCGTCCATGCCAACCAGATATCCGAACCTAATCTAGTCCCATTCGCCAGCACTGGGCCCATATTACTCTAAACTGTTCATCTTCATATACCCATCCAGATGCTTTTTAAATGCTGTGATTGTACCAGTCTTCGCCACTTTCTCTGGCAGCTCAATCCACACACGCACCACCCGCTGCATGAAAAAGTTGTTCCTTAGGTTCCTTTTATATCTTGCCCCTCTCACCCTAAACCTATGCCCGCTAGTTCTTGACTCCCCCACCCGAGGGAAAGGATTTTGTCTATTTATCCTAGCCATGCCCCTCATGATTTTATAAATCTCTATAATGTCACCCTCAGCCTATGATGCTCCAGGAAAAATAGCCCCAGTCTATGCAGCCTCTCCCTATAGCTCAAATCCTCCAACCCTGGCAACATCCTTGTAAATCTTTTCTGAACACTGTCAAGTTTCACAACACCCTTCCAATAGGAAGGACCTTGGTGTACAGGATGATTGGAACTTGCAGGGATTGAAAACAAAGAAGGTACAAGTGCAACAGGGGTACCATGAGGCCTGTAGCACCTAAACCAGGAACAATTTATTACAGAGCTTGACAGCTCAATTAAGACCTTGACTGACCCAAAGCTCCTGCTCAAAGTCACCTGACACACAATCAAAAGGGGCAGCAAGCACACCCACTATATACAACACCCCTTCTTCTCTATTTCAAAACCTCTCATTAATGAACAGATAGAAGACTGTAAATGTTATTCTAGCATCATAGACAACATATGCACATATAATTATAAAAAGATGGAAAACATGCGAAAGAGCACTTCACACCTCTGTGCAAGCCAGTGCTTCCATTGTCAACATCAACATGATTAGTCTCTCAAGGGGACGGTGGTCTCTAGAAGACCATCTCTTGGTCTCTGGAGCCTTTTCTGATGTAGTCTCTGGAACTTCCAAAACCTTCTGCTGCTTAGTAGATGCACCCTCACTGACTGGATGCTGACCATAAGACATAGGAGTGGAAGTAAGGCAATTTGGCCCATCGAGTCCACTCCGCCATTTAATCATGGTTGATGGGCATTTCAACTCCACTTACCCACATTTTTCCCGTAGCCCTTAATTCCTTGTGACATCAAGAATTTATCAATCTCTGCCTTGAAGACATTTAGCGTCCCGGCCTCCACTGCACTCTGTGGCAATGAATTCCACAGGCCCACCACTCTCTGGCTGAAGAAATGTCTCTGCATTTCTGTTCTGAATTTACCCCCTCTAATTCTAAGGCTGTGCCCACGGGTCCTAGTCTCCCCACTTAACGGAAACAATTTCTTAGTGCCCACCCTTTCCAAGCATGTATTATCTTGTAAGTTTCTATTAGATCTCCCCTTAATCTTCTAAACTCCAATGAATACAATCCCAGGTTCCTCAGCTGTTCCTCGTATGTTAGACCTACCATTCCAGGGATCATCCGTGTGAATCTCCGCTGGACACGCTCCAGTACCAGTATGTCCCTCCTGAGGTGTGGGGCCCAAACCTGGACACAGTACTCCAAATGGGGCCTAACCAGAGCTTTATAAAGTCTCAGTAGCACGTCGCTGCTTTTATATTCCAACCCTCGAAATAAATGACAACATTGCATTCGCTTTCTTAATCACGGATTGAACCTGCATGTTTACCTTTAGAGAATCCTCGACTAGCACTCCCAGATCCCTTTGTACTTTGGCTTTATGAATTTTCTCACCGTTTAGAAAGTAGTCCATGCTTGTATTGTTTTTTCCAAAGTGCAAGACCTCGCATTTGCTCACATTGAACTTCGTCTTATCTCCTCCCTGGGTATGGGCAATCTGGCTCAGAGACATGACTCAGTTGACACCACAGGTTCAATCTGTTTCTGACTTTTGAGGGACATACCATAGTTGAGGATATGCAATAACCAGTTAATCTGCATGTCTCCTCTGCACCAGTTCATCCTTCCATCATAAATGTCAATAGTTCTTTTTGTCGCTTGAATCCAGTTTTCCTCAGATGTGTAATTTCTAGCCAAGACAGTCCTTCAGTTTTGGAAAATCTTTGACCTTCTGGCCATCTGTCCCTCTTGATTACATTCTACCACCTCTCTGGTCTCCTACAGCTGCAAGTCAAATATGGCTCTCAGCTGGTGAGCAAACATTAAGGACGCCAGTGTATACTGTGACATACAAGATGTGTTACAGTGCATGCTGAGGAACTTGTTGATTCACCATCCCAGAAAACCCACCCCTTGGGAGGCTTCTACAGTTTGCTTCAGGGTTTGTACAAATCTCTCCACCTGGCTGTTTGCTCCCAGTTGATACGGAGCTGATCTCACATCTTAATGTGGCATTCCAGGTACTCTTCTGCCACAAACTGTGGACCACTGTTACTCACGCCTTGTTCAAAGTTCCCAAACTTGGAAAGTATTTCCGCCAGTCAGTCTATCGCTGTTTTCGCTGATACCAACTCAGGCCCTTGGAGTGGGCATTCATGATCAATAGCAGCATCATGAGCAACACGGTGGCTCATTAGTGAGCACTGCTGCCTCAAAGAGCCAGGGACTATGGTTCAATTCCAGCCTCGGGCGACTGGCTGTGTGGAGTTTGCAATTCTCCCAGTGTCTGCATAAGTCTCCTCCGGGTGCTCCGATTTCCATCCACAATTCAAAGATGTGCAAGTTAGGTAAACTGGTCATGCTAACTTGCCCATTGTGCTGAGGGATATATATGTTAGATGCATTAGTCAGTGGTAAATGTAGAGTAATCGAGATGGAGAATGGGTCTGGGTGGCATACTCTTCCAAGGGTTGTTGTGAACTTGTTGGGCCAAATGGCCTATTTGCACACACTGTAGGAATTCTGTGATCTGTCCCTCTACCGGTCTCATATAATCAACATAAATCCACTAACAAAATGATTGAGGCCATTCCCATTGGTGAAGGGATGACAAAGCGCTTTCTTCATTAACACACATAACATAGGTGACTCTCATTTCAGTGCTCTTGCTGGTGAGTGGTACTTTACTGTCTTTTGGGGGTCCATAGCTCATGATGCCACACACAGCCATCTAAACATACGTGGTTGCCAGTCTTGGTCAGGCCTCGCAGAGGTGGCCTGCTTCCCCACACACATTGCAGCTCTTGAACTCCTTATATCTTTAGTAAGGTGCTCCTCCATTTTAGAGTCTCTGCAGGGGGTTCCTTTACAGTCCACTTTCATGGACCCTGACCTCCCACACACTCTAGGCTGCTCTATTTATGCTAGATAGCCTCAGATCCATCCAAACCTGAAGCAGATGATGGCTGAAGGCTCATCTTGACCTGCTGCTTGCTTGTCCAGATCCCACAACAGGTCCACTGCATCAATGCTCCCTCCTTCTAACTGGACATACCTTTCTAAGGAGGTCAGAACATCTGTTGCCAGGACAGTGGAACTTGTACAAATGGACTGCATCAACCCAGCTCCTCTACGTTAGAAGAACAAAGTCAGTAGTGTTGCAGATAGGACACAGAAGTGACCCTCATCTTCAAGGTCACATCATTACCATCCTTTGAAATGGCCTGACAAGCCAGACAGTTGCTCTACTACTTTTTTATCAAGAGAATTTACATTAACTATGCAAAGAAACAGCCAATTGGCTCAACAATCAAATGTTGTTGTTTGTGTTCCATGGAACCCTCTGCTCATTTCCCTTATACAATTCAATCATTGTAACCATCGACTCACTTATTCATCATATTCCTGTCACTTGCAAAATAGTATGAATTCAAATAAATGCAACTTCCCATGCTACATTTGGCCACCAGCTGTCAATATTTTCCTCAGAGGAATATTGATACTTTGAATATGTTATAGATGATACCAGACATGCTCAGTTTTTCCTGCACTTTTGGACTTTGAGAGAGGGTTTATTTTGCAAAGTTATCCATTGTGTTAAAGTATACACAGTAAGTAACTAATGTTTAGTTTCAAAATTGATACTATTCTTTTGATGACTCATTGGATAAATAAAACACAGCACAATTCTCTCCCATTTTTGTCATCCTTCAAAATAAACTTGGACCACATTCATCATTAGAGTTTAGTACGGTTCCAGTAGGTACATAAATAACCATTAAAGTATTTCTGCTAAAATAAGATGAATAGCACAGGAGATTGATTATGTTTTGCATGAGTTGTCTCAGGTCATCCTATCATTGTGTTTTCTGCCTCAGTTAGACTCCTGCATATACTGAAGACCACACCATTTTATTTATTTGTGCAGTGATCATGGGAGAGATTCTCAGAGGACGTCAAGTCAATATCAAAACTCCTAAGTGGAGCCTTCTTTGTATCCTTGCATTGCTTCCTATGACTAATGCAAGAAAACACTCTAGTTCATGTTCTCCAAGCAAAGTTTAGTTCACAAGGCGAATGCTAGACATCTAGCAACCTGACCGGTCAAATTCAGTTGTAACTGTCTCAACATGGTGTGCATGCTTAGCATGCCAAATCAAGGTAGCGCCTGAGTGTTTGGTATTTTGTCCTGCCATTAGCTTCAGAATCTTCCAAAGCAAGAAAAAGTGGAAGTGTTTGAAAGTCTTGGCTTGACACTGGTACAAAGTCCAACTGTTACATGCACAGAACAATAGATAAAATTATTGCTCGATAGATGCAATGCAGTAGACACATTTTCTCCTCATTCCTGGACTAATGTTCAACTGCTGGTAAAGTTGAAACTTGCTCAACAAGTTCTGCTGTCTATCACATCATGAACATTATAGCCCACTGTCTCTCAAGTTTACCTATCTCAGACAACTTAGCGATTGAGGTCAGATGCTGGTCACTGAAACAATCCTTGCACCTTGAGATGGGGTATCCTGGCTTGTAGCTCACATTAGCTTTCTTTGTCTGATGGTGAAGCCAAAGTTGTCATGTAAATGGAAAATAACTTCACATTACATTTCAGAAGAGAAGAGATGTACAGTTATTGGCAAACAGAAAATTGGGATGCAACTGTCCATGGAAACCTTGGTCTATGCCCCAAGCAGTCTCAGATTAGGCAATTCTCTATCCATGTGTAATCTGATTTCAATGCCAAGGTCATCATGGAAGGCAATATGCTACAGAGATCCATGTTCTGTTCTCCCCATTTCTCTGGAGCTGTTCAACTACATCCACCTTATCAGCAGCTCCTCAACCTTTTCTGAAAATTTGCTGACTCTCTGGAAATAAAAATTGCTCAAGATGAAGTGACTCAGAAGACTTCTACCTAAGAATTTGCCAGTGATGGAATGGGGTGAGATTTTCTAATGCTTTCACAAGATTGATAACGTCCTTCCTGCTTATACAAGTAGACAACCCAGGCATTCTTACAAGATGATTCCTTGTTATCACATAGGCTGAAAGGGTTCACTAAGCTCCTTGACCAGATTTCAAACACCGCAGATTTCAGCTGGCATCCTGGAGGTGAGGAGGTAACCAGGTTTTTGGATGAAAGTACAGCAACACATGTAGTTTATATGGATTTCACCAAGGCCTTTGACAAGGTCCCATATTTAAAACTGATAAAGAAGGTGAGATTCCTGGGACCCAGGGTAACTTAGCAAGATCCAAACTTGGCTTAGTAACAGGGATCATAGGGTGGTGCCCAGTGTGCAAGGCATACCACAGGAATCAGGGTTGGATCCCTTATTCGACATATAGGATACCTGCCTTTCTAAGTCATGGCATAGACTATAAGAGCAGGGCAGTCATGTTAGCGCTGTACAGAACACAGCTAGAGAAGTTTATGTAGGAGACTCACCAGGTTGCTATTTGGGTTGGAGAATTTCAGCTATGAAGAGAGATTGGACAAGGTTGGGGTATTTTCTGTGGAGCAGAGAAGGGGTAAACTGGATAAAGGATTGAGAGGTATAAGATTATAAGGGCACGGATAGGGTGAATAGAAAACAGCAGCTTCCTTTAGCTGAAAAGCAATCACAAGGGAGCATAAATTTAAAGAAGGCAAGAGGAAGTTTAGAGGGGATGTGAGGGTGGTGAATCTGCAATGCACTGCCTCAAAGAGCGTTTGAAGCAGGAAACCTCAAAATCTTTACAAAGTACTTGAATGCGCATCTGAAGTGACATTACATTCAAGGCTATGGGTCTAATACAGTAAAGTCTAGGTAGTTGTATATTTTCGGCAGTACAGACTTGATTGACCAAACGGTCTCTGCTGTACAGTATTATGATTGTGGGTGTAGAAGGTGCTCTCTAACGTCCTTCAATGAACTGCTACAATACATCTTGTAAAGAGCACATGCTGATTCTATTCAATGTTGGTAGATGAAGTGGACATTTGTGGATGCGGTGCCAATCAAGGAGGCTGCTTTGGCCTGGAAGGGGTCAGGCTTCTGAGGGTCGTTGGAGCTACATGCATCCAGGCAAGTAGAGAGTACTCCATCATACTTCTTTCTTGTGGCTTGTAAATGATTAACGCCATATGTAGAATGGAAGTTTATCGGAGATGTCTTGATGCACATTAAATATTGTCCATTTCATCATCTAAAGTATATCTCCTTATACTAGGGAGGTGAACACTATGATCCAGAAAACAGCTGTTCAGTTGTTCAAGTGACTGCTGAGATCCACTTCTGCCTTTTCCATTGAAAAGTGACCAATGTGCAAGCTCACAGCTACAACTCCCTGCATCAAGTCAAGACTTGTGACAGATTGATGATGAACACAACTTGCACGTGAATTGAATTACAGTGAAGGAGAGTTGGGCATTATTAATCTCTGTCTCTTGTTCAACCCGATCTTAGTCCAGTGGGAAAATGAGCCTAGGTAGGCTGGAGATACAGCCAGATGTAGGAAGTGACTACGATGCATTCTTTCTTGTCAAGGTCTACACCCTCCATTACATGTACTGATCTGCCTTCAAGACTGCTGGATTATAGACAGTGGACTCAGTGGATGATATTACCTTTGCAGATCAAGAATGACAAATCTCTAATTGCTACGGGCAATAGCTACTCTCAAGTCGTTTGGCCTATCCAAACAAAATAAGTCACTCAGAATGGAGCAAGCTCATTTGAGAGAAATGCTACCTTTCCCTTGTACACCTCACCTATACATTCTGAGAGGGTTCAGGTTCAAATGAAATTACCAAGCAGTAGCATGGATGCTACAGTCAAACTCATCACTAGTACCAACTTGGAGAAATTGAAGTGAGGGACAAGTAGGTGTAAATAAAATGACTATGTTTATAATCCTGATATCAACCAGGAACATCTTTGTTGTGAAAATGCACAGACCTCAGTCAACAGCAAACTATGATCCTACTCAGTACTTAGGCATGAAGTACGTTGGATTGTAGCATCTTGACTACTAACAAGTTAATTTCTTCAGGTGGGAGGAGGATGAAAGGAAAGGAAAAAAAAAAGGATAAGCATTCTGTAGTCATTCATTTTCTTATAATTGAAGCTGCAGTACTGATGCAGTGTTGATTGCCAGCTTTAAAAGTCTTCATAGTGGTACCAGATCATAGTGCTCTCAGAGAGACTGCTGGTGGTTGTTTAACCCGAGTGTCACCACAACTCAAGTAGGAGAGAGGATGAGAGAGACTTTCCTTCATGGTAACTCTCAGCCAGCTATAACACTACCTGAAAGGATAGATGAACTGATGTATCTTTTCATTAAACATATATGAGTTCCGAAGCCACTAATCAAAGAGAAGTTGTCCCAGCATCATGACTAATATTTAATCACTGAATCAATATCATTAAAAATTATCTAGTTATCTTTTCATCGCCAATCAAGCATTTTGGCTATGTATAAATTAAATGCCATATTAATCTACATTACAACAGTATGATTTACAACTTCACAGTATTGCTTGGCTAAGTGTAATGTGTTGAGATTGCGAAAACAGCTATTTAAATGCATTGTTTCCATCTTTGTTATTCCAAGTTAGCTACACTATACCAGCATAGCCTTATCCAACTAGTCAGAATGTTACCTCATCGACTACAATTCCACAGCATGGGCAATCTAGATTCAAACTTCCTATATAGTTTGAAACAAGAGTTGCATTATTAATATTTCAGTCATATGTTGTGATGTTAAGCAAAGTTGTTATATATCAAATGCATGCAAGATATCTGCTAAATTGCCATTGTTAAGGAGCACGATTCCAGTCTTTAAACCTAAAGATATAGTAGAGCACATTCCCTGCTTCATCTCATATATACTTGCCAAATTACCAGACTTTTTTTTAAAACCTGAATCGCAAATGCTGGGCAAATTCCCTGCAGGGGAAAACCAGTAAAGAGCGAAGGTCCCAACAACTGAACTATCAAAATTGATAATTAAATCACTTTTTAAAATTGATATAATCGATGTGCATTTTTTTTAACATATATGAACTCATATGAACACAATATATTTCCCAAAAACACTGCAAGACCTGAATAATTTGCATCTGCAGAATAGTATTGGAAAATAATGTATCCACTTTCCTCCAAGGCAACAACATCAGTTCATAAACATTGGAAAATAGTAATATAACTTCACTGTAGGTCAATTACAGGAAGCCAATTCAAATGTATTAGTGAACAAACTGCTAGTAAAGCAGAAAGACTGATCATACCAAGGGCAATATACCAAAATAGAGAACTCATAATTGGGCATTAAAGTACCACAACACATTTGAACGTTGTTACAAAGCAAACAGAACAAAAGCTAAATCTCAGGTATGTTACAGCTTTCATACACAAAAGTAATTTTGTAGCTTTTGAAAACAGAACGGGAAAGAGATGTTGATTTATAATCACAGCTAAAATTTTATTATCGAGGAGAAAGTGAGGGCTGCAGATGCTGGAGATCAGAGCTTAAAATGTGTTGCTGGAAAAGCGCAGCTGGTCAGGCAGCATCCAAGGAACAGGAGAATCGACGTTTCGATGCCTGACGCTGCCTGACCTGCTACGCTTTTCCAGCAACACATTTTCAACTAAAATTTTATTATGGAGCTTTACAACACTGGTCACGATTTTGTTTGAAATCAACGTTTTAAAAGTAAGCTACTTCCTGAGTTGGAATAACACCCCATCCTAAAAAGAAACTATTTTATCAAACACGCGCTAAGTTATAAGCCTCATACGCATGTTAAGACGGCCGGAAAAAGAGCAATAACCGTTTGCTCTTTAAAAATTTTAACCATGCGTGTTCGCTCAGTTTTCGAACCAGGTTACTTGACCTTACTTGTTGGAAACACACTTGGTAATCACATATTTAATTACACAGCATATTTTGCCCTCTTATGAACAGGGAATAGATATTCCAGTTTCCTATGTATTAAGGAGTTAAGTGAACAGCGAAACACATGAAAGCAGAATCCATCGAGAAGTGACAGTTTGCTGCAGAACTCACTGGTGTCCACAAGTCTGCGTCACCCTGGGCTGTTGTACCCGCTATATGTTACTCTTGAAATTTCGTCGTAAAAAAATCGGTTATATTCTGTTTGCTTATCATATAGGCTCGAGAAACAGGCAAGAGCAAATTGTTGTGTTAGGAACGTTTTTAAAAGATTAAAGGGGTTTTATGTGAATTCATTCCTGCTAGATTTCAAAATTCACAAAAATACCCCCAATCGTAGATACGCAGTACTACGCTGAAAATTACTCTTCCCCGCGAATGGCTAAGAAATCTCTTGGGTTATGAAAACATCCTAAAATCCAGAGATTCAGAAAATTCAGGCGACACAAAGACATCGTTAGCCCTCGAATACAGCGATTCAAAATAGATTTCTCTCAATTTCAAGCAAACCAGGGATCGAAACTCCTGATCAACACAGACCCACCCTTTAGTCTGGTGTACATGCATCTTTAAAATAGATCCTGAAAAGCACGACAAATAAATAGACACCTTCCCACTTTCGCCCTTACAGCGGATTCAGGCATTTATAAAGCTGGATTTCAAAAAATAACAGCAAATCAGTGTCGTCTATATAAAGTCCACCCCCGCCCCAAAAGAACGGAGTTTCCGTGTCTTTATTGACGCGCATAGACAGCATCCCTGTCATGGTGGTGAAATGCTATCTTAAAGGAACTGCACCATTAAGGGGCAAACCGAAAACATAACCGCCGGCTTTCAAATATTATTTCATTTTTAAAAAAAATACAAAAAACAAACCCAAACATCGTGAGACCTCACCTCGTTTCACCGCTTCATCGTAAGACAGAAAACCTATCCTTGACTCCTTAGCGCCCATATTCCCCTCATCTCAGTGTTATTATTGTAAGTGCTGATCTTCCTTCTCTCACTTTGTTTTCTTCCTTCAGTCTCTACTTTTCTCCCTCAGTCAAAGCCCGGCCTCAGGATTGTCCACAACCTCCATACTGAGTCACATGACCAGCGCGTGAAGTCACGTGGGTGCCGACAACAACGGCGATACCACACAGCGAGGGTGCGCATGCGTCCCTTCACCTTCTCTCCTCCTCCGCTTCCACTGTTCCCCAAAGCGCTGGTTTGCGGCCATATTGCAAAAGGTGCTGTCTTCGTCAGATGTTGCGCTTTTCTCCAAGTTGGCTAGTTACTCTTGGAAGGACAACTTTACTTTTTATTTGTTGCAGTTTTATTTTCATGAGTACGATGTCAGATGGTGGACGAAAAGAACGCAAGATGAGAGTATTTTTTCCACATACACAAACAGCCATTTCAACTGAGTAATGAAAGAGTGGTGGAAGCAGATTCACCCGGTAACTTTGCAAAGGAATTCGGGTAAAGTCTTATTGAGAATGTACAGTACTATACTTGCAGGCCTGCAGGGACAGAACATGGCCCAATAGCTCGTTCTTATTGTGCCAACACCGATACAGTGGGCTGAATGATCTCTTTTTGTGCCGTAGTATTATGTGACATCACAGATTTTTAATAAACTGAACAGAAAATTGCATAATCTGTCGCGGGCAGTTTAAAGTTTATAGATGTATCATATCAAAGAAGCAAACATTTCCAGGAGTTCGTCGAATGAGCAGCCAAAATTAATATTCATTATTATTGAAGATGAAAATATGTCAAACAGTTTATTTAATGAGCAGCCTTACACATGTTAAGAGTAATTAACGTGGAATATCGGCTAGAAATAATCAATAATGAACATGCAATTCAATTTAAAATTTGTATAATATATTTTTACTCAATAAAACAATTCTTTGAAGTTTGCATCACATTAGATTGGTTAAAAAGGCATTTAGCATGCTTGTCTTCATTGCTGAGACCTTTGAGTAGAGAAGTTAGGATGACATGTTGAGGCCTCTTCTGGAGTATTTTGTGCAGTCCTGGTATCCCTGTTATAGGAAAGATATTATTAAACTGGAGAGCGTTGGGAAGAGATTTACTAGGATGTTGCTGGGAATGGAGGTATAAGGAGAGACTGGATAGGCTGGGACTATTTTCACTGGAGTGTAGTTGATTGAGAGGTTGCCTTATATAGGTTTCTATGTGTCAAGAAAGGCATGGATAAGGCAAATAGCAGGTGTCTTTTCCATTGGGTGGGGGATTTCAAGACTAGGGGACACAATTTTAAGGTGAGAGGAGAACGATTTTAAAAAGACTGCAATTTTTTTAGTGATTCGTGTATGGAATGAACTTTCAGAGGAAATGGTGGATGTGGATACAGTTATAATGTTTAAAAGACATTTTAGAGAAGTACATGAATAAGACATTTTTGGAGGGATATAGGCCAAGCAGGCAGGTGGGACTAGTTTAGTTTGGGATTATGTTTGGCATAGACTGGTTGGATGGAAGGGTCCATTCTGTGCTCTATGACTCTTAAGAATTCATAGATGATACAAAATTTTGCTTTGTATTGGAGGATTGTGACAGCACCAGGCTTTGAGCTAAAAAGTCTGTTAGAGAGGAGCTATTTGAAATTTCAAAAATACAAACTGGACACTAAGAAGCCTTGTTTCATAAAAGAACAGTCCACTTATTGAGACTTTTCAGTGAACAAGGTTGTCAAGTAAAATTTCTTTAGCAGTCAATTTACATGCTAGACGGAAAACAACAAACAAAACACCACGCAACACATTACCCAAGAAGGGCCCTTTAGTTTCATGAGTTGTGTGTCAGTTGGTAGGCATGTGTAACATTGCTTACTAAAATTTGTTCAGAATTATTTGATAGCAATTCTTAGTCAGAAGGTTATGTGCTCAAGTCCCAAGGACTCTCATGATGCAGTTCTGTGGGAGTGCTGTTTTTGTAGGTGTTGTCTTTTGAAAAAGACTTTCAACTAAGGCTCTTTTCAAAAGGGTATAAAATCACACATGGCTCTTCAGGAGTAGTGCATTTCCCATGGTGTTCCAGACAATATTTCTTCCTTCTCTTAAGGCAGTTCCTCAAGTTACAGGATGACTTACTTTCAGACTAGAAATTAGTTCTCAGATGCAAAAGAGTCAAGTGCTTGACCTGTATGTCACAGGTAGGGCAGATGATCATTGTGGGAATGGGAGGGTAGAATGCCTGAGTTGCTATGTTCTCTTTTTTTTTCTATCAACAGTTTTCTCTTCAGTTTGCCATCAACAATGAATTTCAAGGTTTTCAGATGCTTGGTTGTGTGTAACAAAGTTTCTGATTAGATAAAAAGGCAAGATATGAAGTAAATGTTGATACATTCTCAGCACTCCCAAACATCGAGCTGTCAGCATGAAATACCAATCACTTTTTGTGAAAAAAGAATGATGACATGATCCTGGTCCACTTTTTAATCCTTATTCTACTCTCCTTTGTTTTTGTGCATAATAAACTTCAACAACTGAATTGGCAAGTTGTTAGTTTGTAAAATTTCAGCATCTATTTATGAATTTCCCTTCCTCTTGCATCACAAACCTATTAATGCCGCTGCTTAGTCAATTTTACAAATAACAATATTTCATTTGTAAGAAAATAATGTAATCAAGTATCTCTTGTTTGAAATCCCATTCTTTAGAGTTGAGATGCAACTCTTCATTGATTTTGCTTTGTTTTCGATGAGGCAAGTAGGTTACATACTCGGTAGCCGTCATCTTTCAGTTGTGGTTCCCCACGTCTGATATATCAAATTTTAAATCATGATAAAATTGTTTAGCTTCTTTGAAAACCAAATCAGGGATGCGCAAAAGTCTTGGAGTCCTTATTGACCACTGCCACTGCACCATATAAATTTGAACAATGTCAAAAAAAAAAGGTTTGTAATAATGATAATGAAGAAGTATTGTCTGAAGTTAAGGAGTTGATTTTGGATAAAGTGACTGTTTTACTTTATGTAAGTCATAAGATAAGTCATTTAGCCGAACTTGGGTCACTTATCCAAAAACCATCTACAATCTTTCCAAGTCGCTTGTATCTTCTCAGAACTGTTGTTCAATACTTGTGTGATACATCACTTTCTGATAACTTTAGATGTCACAACTTTGAATTTGTGCCTTGTCTTTATGTTTTGAATTAACTTGGAGGATTGGTCTCAATTCCACTCATCTGCAATATTTATTAATATATGTCTATACAATACTTTTGAAATATCCAAACTCATCTCATTGTTCCTAATAATTCAGTCCTGTGACATTTGTGTTCAGTCTTCTGTCTCTTCCCTGTATTACATTTGGGACCTGAATGTTTGGTTATACATATTGTCTCCAAGACCAGTTTGTTCAACTATTTTGTTTGTTTTTGTTCTTTTAAATTTGAAAAAATTATGCAGTTGAACAACTATCCAGTCTGAAACTAGGGGAGCATTATCTTGCAATCAGCTGGACTGTAAACCCATTCTCTTCCCTATAGTGAAATTGTATCAATTCTCATTTAATGGTCTCATACTTAAAAAGAAAAGCTGAAGTCAAAACCTAAAAAAGAAAGATAACATTTGAAAGAATAATAAAAGCAGAGAAGAACAAGATAGATTATTGGCAACAAAAATAGAAATTGTTGGAAAATGCAGCAGGTCTGGCAGCATCTATAGAGAGAGACACACACAGTTAATATTTGGGGTTCACTGACTCTTCTTCAGAACATTAATGGCAAACTTGCTATAATATGATAGAGATGGATTTAAAGCCACACCTCTCCATAATGTGAAATCTCAATGTTACCAGAGCATAAACTAAGCACAGCTCCAAAAACAATGAGCATAGTTGAGAGGCTGAATCGTAGACCTAATATCAGTTATTAACCACTTAAAGAAATACACCAGTATCCTGGAGTAATGCAAATTAATGTTGATGATCACTTGCTCCACCTTTAATTTTGCAAAGAGGATCAGACAATGGAAGTATAAGAACAAAAAAAAGAACCATGTGTTGTAATAAAGTAAGGAAGTGGCATTTTGTTTTAAATTCTTCAGTTGGTAATCAACCAAACAAGATAAGAATACGTCAAGAGAGAGTTTAGTGGTTGAAAACACATCAGCCTTGTCCAAACTATCATTTGCATTCAATTAGTCTTTATGACTGGACTTTGCAGTTCTAATACCTCCCTTAACACATGGGGAATTGCTTTCTAAGTACCACTGTACATTTATAATCTTGACCTCTTATTGGTACTATTTCTATTCATGCCATAGGTTAACTAAAGAAGTACCATAAACCAAGGGATGAGACCTTGTGCTTGCTTCTCTATTGGCCTTGTGCTTTTGGAACATTTACAGGCAGCATGACTCTTCTGTGTAATCATATATGTTTTTAATTTATTAGTTAATTTTATAAAAGCTTTACAAACTGCTTAAACACAAGCAACATACGCTGTACCAACAGGTAGTATGCTGAGGTTTACACCATTTCACATGTTTAAAGATAGTTTTTAATCAATTAATTTTAGAATTTTTAAATGAGCGAGGATACTGGGATGTACCTCAAAATTGACTGAAACAAGCAGGAAGTAGTGTGGTTTCTCGTTACCGCTGTTTTCCTTTTCTTCCCCATAAAAATTTGCATCTAAGTGAAAATAGCTCAAAGTCACTTCCACTGAGTTCCAAAATTCATTGAAGTTTAGTTTTGAAGTTAATTTTAATGCGTGTTTACCTTGCAGCAAGGCAAATCTTCCAGCAGCTACTTTCAACTGAAACTGTTGTTACAGCTGTGAAGATGGGCCTATTTCCAATATGATGTATGCTCAGTTACTCTCTCTCATTAAAATGTAGCATGCTCATTTAAATGTCAAGAGATGCAGAGAGCGGGATCTGGACCAGTAAGCGGCAGGTCAGGGTAACCCTGAGGGTCGATGACAACAGGAGCAGCCTCCACCCACCCTCAAGCTTCGCAGTTGGAGGGAGCAGAGGCTACCTGATATATGCAGGGCAGCCAAAAGTGTGCCAAACCTGCGAGAAGTCGGGACACATGGCGGCAGATTGCAAGGTGACCATCTGCAGGAACTGCAAACAGGAGGGTCACCTGACCAAGGACTGTCAGGAAGCAAAGATCTGCAACCTGTGCGGAGCGGCGGGCCACATGTACAAGACCTGCCCAAGACAGGAGGGAGGCCCCACTTACTCACAGATGGTCGGAGGTGGCAATGTGAGTCGTGGACCCCCAAAGACCAGCAAGGCGCACCCAGACAGCAGGGAAACGGAGTCTGGTGGCACTCAGAAAGACGAACAGGCTGGAGCGGAGGAGGCGGCAGCCAGCGGAGAGACACAGCAGCTGATCCTAGCTCTAGCTGGACAGATGGAAGCAATGAAGGAGGAGATAATCGAGAAGGCAGAGGAGTGGATACCTGTTAAAAACAGGAAAAGACAGGCCCCCAAAGTCTCCCAGCAAAGGGGGAAAAGACAGCTGCACGCGGGAGGTACAGCCAGCTGCTCGGCTGATGAAGATGGGTGCAAGGAGGGTCATCGCCAGAAGAAGAGACAGAGCACCGTAGATGAAGAGGAGGGCATTTCCTCCCAACCAGGAAACAATGGGCGGCACGGTGGCACAGTGGTTAGCACTGCTGCCTCACAGCGCCGGAGACCCGGGTTCAATTCCCGCCTCAGGCGACTGACTGTGAAGTTTGCACGTTCTCCCCGTGTCTGCGTGGGTTTCCTCCAGGTGCTCCGGTTTCCTCCCACAGTCCAAAGATATGCAGGCCAGGTGAATTGGCCATGCTAAATTATCCATAGGTGAAGGGGTAAATGTATGGGTATGGGTGGTTTGCGCTTCGGCGGGTCGGTGTGGACTTGTTGGGCCGAAGGGCTGTTTCCACACTGTAATGTAATCTAAATCTAAAAGCTAATCATGTAATCTAAAGTAATGGGCCCCCCGAAGTCCACCCTCCACCCAGTGAGAACCCGGGGATACCCACTGCCCCACAGCTACAGGTAACTGAGAGCTGTGATCCTCTGACAGTCCCACTGTCAGACAAAGAACTGGATGGTGCGGACCCTTGCCTTGGCCCAATGACACCAGAGCGGGTAAATGATCCCAGTGAGGAGCTGGACAGCTACCTCAGCCCAGTGAGGGTCCAGCAGTTCGTGCTCACATTGAGGATGCAGACAGCTACTCCAGAGACAGGACAGTCAAATGGACAATGGTACCTCCATAAACTGGGGGTTAAAGAAGGTTCCTTTGCTATCGTATAACAGGGCGCCCGTTACAGTTGGGTTCCGTTGAAGCTTCAGCTAAATACTAAGAGACTGGATGGTTAATAAACAGAACTGTAAATACGATAACTGTAAATTCGATTAATTCAATCTGTTCTCTGTAATGTTAAGACATGCAATGTATATATATATGAACGACATGATCAATTGTACAGGTACCAAAGATTTATTTCTATGAATAAAGTATATTTTGAAATTAAAAAAAGAGATCCGGGGAGAAAAGGAGAGAGTGGATCTTGTTACATGGTTGCCTGAGCAGACTGTCAAAGTCATTGGCAGAATGCCTCATCACCAGAACTTTCCAACAAGCATTAAGACATCGCATCAAGTCATTACCTGTGAGATCCTTCACGTACGCTCAGTCTGCCTGTGCCACTGCACGCTTCCCTCAAAGTGGCTGTGGAGGTCTTGAGACTGCCACACATCTTCTGGAATGTGCCTTTGCAAAGGAAGTCTGGAAGATGATGCAGTGTTTTTTGTTGAGGTTCACCCTGAACAGCTCTGTGATACAGGACTCTGTGCTTCTCAGTCTGTTTCCCAGGATACACACAGTGACAAACATTGTCTGAGCCTAAAGGACTATCAACGCAGTGACAGATGCTCTTTGGTCTACTGAACCCTGTTGGTCTTCCAGAACAGGGTGTTGACCCTGACCAAGTGTTGCAGGCTGGCACATTTCAAGGTCCAGGACTGTGTGCTAAGGCAGGCAGTAAAGCTTAGGGCAGCTGCCATCAAGTCGCAGTGGGGAAAGACCACTATCTGAGGTCTTTGTGCTGAAATGAGGGTCCTTCTGGTGCCTCATGTTTGTAAATAAAGTCTTGTACACATAAGAAATGGCTTCAGTTTGTTTACTGGGTAGAGTCAAACTCCAATGTTTGTTTGTTTCTTAATATGCCACTGTACAGAACCAAACTATTTTCATGGCGATGTGTATATATAGATATTTTGAATGAATAAAGTTTATTTTTGAAATAAAAGATCAAATTTATTATTTCTCATAACTATATTCATTCAAGAAGGAAATAGAGGTAAATGCTGGGAACAAACAGACCCGCACAAGAATAGAGTCATTCAATTTAATTTTCTAAATATCTTTGAGGAAATGATTGTAAATTTCACACGATTGTTATGATCCCAGTTGGTGTTAATATTGGACAAGTCCGATCCCTAAATGAAATTTAGCTACTTGTTTCAGTAAGTGACCACCATGTTAAATAAAACAAATGAGTACACCAGGTTGCAGATTTTCTCTTGCAATGAAATTGTTGATTACATAAAAGGAAGAATAAAATAAAACAAACCAAGCTATCTAAGTATAGTTTGAAAAAGCTTCACACATAAAGTAAAATCTTTTATTTGCCATCAATTTACAATTTCACATCCAGAGAAAGCACTACTCTATCTCAAATCTTTAATTTGGAGGAGCCAGTGTTGGACTGGGGTGGACCAAATTAAAAATTGCACAATACCAGGTTATAGTTCAACAGGTTTATTTGGAAGCACAAGCTTTTGAAATGCTGCTTCTTCATCAGGTGGTTGTGGAGCAGGACCAAAAGACACAGAATTTATAGCATGAGGTTACAGTGTCATGCGGCTGAAATATATTTCCTTGTTTAATATATTTCAGCCGCATGACCCTAACGTTTTGCTATAAATTCTGTGTCTTTTGGTCCTGCTCCACAACCACCTGATGAAGAAGCAGCATTTCAAAAGTTTGTGCTTCCAAACAAACCTGTTGAACTATAGCCTGGTGTGTGATTTTAAACTCAAATCTAAGTTCAACTGAGCTGATTCATATTAGTTCTATCCTGCAAACTGTGAAGTTGTCTTCCACGAATACTCAGAAAACAAAGATTAGATATCCTCACATTTCAGTCCACTGCAGATTTCTAAACAAACATTCCTAGTTTGGAAATTACGCAAATTGGTATTCTGCTAAAGTAGGAGAAAGTGAGGGCTGCAGATGCTGGAGATCAGAGTTTGAAGAGTGTGGTGCTGGAAAAGCACAGCAGGTCAGGCAGCATCCAAGCAGTGGGAGAGTCAATGTTTCGAGCATAAGCTCTTCATCAGGAATGAGGGGGTAGCTGAAGGGGCTGAGACATAAATGGAAGGGGGATAGGCTGGAGGGAAGGTAGCTGGGAATGTGATGGGTAGATGAAGGTGGGGGTGAAAGTGATAGGCCAGAGAAAAAGGGCGGCGCAGATAAGTGGGAAGGAGGATGGAGAGGTAGGATAGTTCAAGAGGGTGGTGCCCAGTTGGAAGGTTGGATCTGGGATAAGTAGGTGGAGGGGAAATAAGGAAACTGGTGAAATCCACATTGAGCCCATGTGGTTGGAGGGTCCCAAGGTGAAAGATGAAGCATTCTTCCTCCAGGCATCGTGTGGCTAGAGTTTGGCGGTGGAGGAGGCCATTGGTGAGTGGGTGGGGGAATTAAAGTCACAAGCACAGTAGAAATGTTTTCCTAGATGGAATATAGAACAGTTCAGGCACCAGGGTACTTTAGCAAAATCAAAGAGTATGGTGCTGGAAAAGCATAGCCGGTCAGGCAGCATCCAAAAAGCAGGAGAGTTGACATTTCGAGCATAAGCTCTTCAATAGGAATGAGGGGTGGCCCAAGGGGGCTGAGAGATAAATGGGAAGGGGAGAGGAGGGAAGGTAACTGGGAATGTGATTGGTAGATGACTGTGGGGGCCAGAAATGGGAAGTTTTTGAGCCTTCCTAAACTAAACTCAATCCTTGATTATTCTAAAGCAACAACAAGCTAATGGTCCATAATGTTTATATTCCTGGTCATAAACCCTGCACAGTACTAACAACCTTGCATTAATATTCCAGGGTCCCTGCTCTCTAGCTGTTGATGTTCTAGAGATGACTCTCACTAATCTTAATTTTCTTTTCCAGACTCTTAAAAACAATAATACCCATATGGTACTAGATTAAAATCCGACCTCTTAAAAATGGTATGATAGGCAGGGCAAATAGAGAATAACAGTCAATATTTATTGAAGGTAAGTGTGAATGTCGAGTTGAGACCAGGAGCAAATCAGCCATAAACAATATTGAATTGCAGAGAGGATTGGAGGGACCAAATGGTCTTATTCTGATTTGTTTCTTTCTATATTGTTTTCACACTTGTTGATAAGTTTAAGTGAATCTAGATTCACTACAAGCAGAGAACAGGAAACTGGATGAGTTCTTATATTTGACCATTTTAGCTATGTGGAGAATATGGATAGTTATGGGAGAAGTGTGACCTTGTGGTCTCCTGGAACTTGTATGATTGTCTCCTGGAGTCAGAAAGGATTTGGTAGTTTAACTTTGTTTATTTCTTGTGTTTTTCCTTGGAGATTGAGAGAGTGGTTAGGTTGATGTGCTTAAGTAGCATCATGACAATTTTGGATAGGCTTAATAAACCAGCTGGTCTTTTGTTTTTGTGCTTTCATAAATATTCATCTTGTGTTTATTCGGGAATTGCCATGAAGCAGCTGAAGCTTAGCGATCCAGAAGAAGCCAGTATGTCAGTGCACACTGTGTAATTCTGCCTTTTACAAGCATCAGCTCAGGTTCATTTTTGAAGAATTTAGGTGGTCAGTTTTGAGGAGGACACTCAAGATAAAGCTTATTCAAGGGAGTGGGGGGTTGCCCTGTGAGATTCTTTCAGGCTTTTGGGATATGATCATTTTTTTTAATCCTTGCTCCTCTGTTTGTGCCCTGTTGTTCTACTAGTATGAGCTGAAAATGTGTTGCTGGAAAAGCGCAGCAGGTCAGGCAGCATCCAAGGAACAGGAGAATCGACGTTTCGGGCATGAGCCCTTCTCCAGGAATGAGGAAAGTTGGTCCAGCAGGCTAAGATAAAAGGTAGGGAGGAGGGACTTGGGGGAGGGGCGTTGGAAATGTGATAGGTGGAAGGAGGTCAAGGTGAGGGTGATAGGCCGGAGTGGGGATGGGGGCAGAGAGGTCAGGAAGAAGATTGCAGGTTAGGAAGGCGGTGCTGAGTTCGAGAGATTTGACTGAGACAAGGTGGGGGGAGGGGAACTGAGGAAACTGGAGAAATTCGAGTTCATCCCTTGTGGTTGGAGGGTTCCTAGGCAGAAGATGAGGCGCTCTTCCTCCAACTGTCGTGTTGCTATGGTCTGGCGATGGAGGAGTCCAAGGACCTGCATTTCCTTCCTCAGCCCCTGTTCTACTAGTATGTCTGACTCCATGCAACCTTCCTGTCCTGGGTTAATTCATCTATTCTTTTCCAAAGCTACATTACTTGCTTTGGAAATATTATCCCACCAAAAATGTATTAAACATTTATTTTAACTGATTTTTCTCCCTGTGAGTGAAGCATTGGTCTACTCAATTTTTTGATATGAAGGAGCTGAACAATATTCACTGCTTTATATTGAAGTGTAAGGCTTCTACCCGAAGTGTTTGGCCAGCTCAAAATGCCAGTAGTTATCTCTTGTTGATCCAGTAGAAGAAAAGGAACCGGCTTGCTTGAGGGCTAACTTCCTCAGCTGCAAAGCCTTAGCATTGGAACTTGCATACCTGATGATAAGAAAAAGCACAGACATTATTTGCAGATTCAAATACTCCGAGATTCAGAGACGTCCATAGTTTACTTTTATGATTTCATGTACATTGGTGTATTGGAACTGTAACCAATCGTGAAACATGAATATTTGGGAACTTCTGAAGTGGAGTTCTTTTCCTTCATGGGAGAGCTCCTTCCCAAAGTGAAAGTAACTCTCATAAATGGCCAAACACTTCGGGTAGAAGCCTTACACTTCAATATAAAGCAGTGAATGTTGTTCAGCTACTTCATGTCGAAAAATTGAGTAGACCAATGCTTCACTTGCAGGGAGAAAAATCAGTTAAAATAAAAGTTTAATACATTTTTGGTGGGATAATATTTGGAGCAAGTAATGTAGCTTTGGAAAAGAATAGATTAATTAACCCAGGACAGTAAGGTTGCATGGAGTCAGACATATTAATAGAGCAACAGGGCACAAACAGAGGAGCAAGGATTAAAACAAATGATCATATCCCAGAAGCCTGAAAGAATCTCACAGGGTAATGAAACAACAACAGCACCCCCCCCACTCCCTTGAACAATGCGAATCCCAGAGCAAATGGCCCCTTTCCAATGCTAAGAAGGTCAGATGTGCCATCCTACACATTAAGCAATTGTACTGGGGCCATAACAGATGTGTTCCAGTAAAGAAAGATTAGGTGTACCATCAAAATAACACTGAAGACAACTGGAAATTGGTGGAGGAGCTTAGCAGGTCTGGCAGATTAAGAGTCATTGGGCTTGAAATGTTAACTCTGGTTTGTTTTCACAGATGCTAGCAGATCTTCTGAGTTTTTCCAGCGTTTCTGTTTTTGTTTCAGATTTTCAGCATCGGCAGCTTTTTGTCATCAATAAAACATAACAGTAGGGTTTACCTCTTTCACCCTACCCTTTCTCTTCCCCACCCCCAAGCCTTTCCTGTGTATATGTACCATCTCGTTAAATTAATATTCAAGCATCAAAGATGGAATTTGGCCATGTTCAGATCAAGAGAATCAGGTGTATTCGACGTAATTGGTGCATTAAAATAATTCAATTCCCAAATTTAAAAAGTGTATAAAAATCAATGTTTTAGAACAGCTCTGGAAGATCACTTTTTGCACAGGACGATTCTATCTCCCTTGCATATACACGATTAAACACTGGTGAAGCTTTCAGATGTTGCTATTTAATCTTTATTAGTTGAGATAAATTAAGAGGAAACCTCCTCTGTCATTCATAACTTAATTGTAGCCAGAAGCCTGTCCCATGTAAATGATATGGTGAAGGTGTATCCAACAGCAGTTTGGTGGCTGAAATAGGTATGGATGAAGTTCTGCTTCATAGTATGATAACATATCTATGTTATCCATATACTTTCCCCTCCCCTTCAAATGAAAGATGTGTCAGAAAATGGGTAGAAACAGCCACACATGAGGTCAGACAAGGTGAAGCTAGCTACAAATCATGTCTAATGACCCAAAACAGGACGATCTGCAACCCAAGTGGCCATCAGCGAGATACCTCGTTTATTGCTGCCACTTGGGAATGGTTGAACTGAAAACTAATTTTGGTTCTAGAAGATGCTGTTAAAAAGATGAAATGCTTGCATGATATACTTATTATGTTCACGTTAAAACAGGAACCCTTGGAGCAACTCAGCATGTCTGAAAGCATCTATGGATTAGGTAATTGATTATGGCCCAATGACTATTTGGGCTCTTCAGGAAATACAAAAGCTTCCATGATGTGGTCCATCAGTGTGTAGTTGAATAGCGACCCCAAGTAAACTCATCATGCAAATCAATGACCACTTCTGAAATAGATACTCTTGTGTTTGAATTTTGTGATAAGATATCGGAGCAGAATTAGGCCATTCAGCCTATTGATCATGGCTTAAAGGTTTTTCAACCCCATTTTCCTGCCATCTCACCATAACCTTTGATCTCGTTACTAATCAAGAACCTATCTATCACTTTCTTAAAATACACTCATTGACTCGGCCTCTACAGCTTTCTGTGGCAATGAGTTCCACAGATTCCCTACTCCCTGGCTGGATAAATTTCTCATCTCACTTCTAAAGAGTCATGCTTTACTCTGAGGCTGTATGCTAATGTCCAATTCTCTCCTGGAAACATTTTCTCCATGTTCACTCTATCTCGGTCTCTCTGTACTCTTATAAGCTTCAATTTAAATTCAGTCATATCTGTCAGATTTATTTGACAATGAAACAAAATGTGAGCAATGGCTCCTGGGAATCTGAGGCTATCTTCTTCAATCCTGACCACTTGTAGTTTTGGGAGAAGTCGGGTTTTGATATAATGGAGCCAGTTTGGGTGCCAAGACAGATCGGGATGTCAAGCCTATCGTAGTACAGTTCAACCAGAGTTTCTGGGATTTGTCTCGTCTGTTGCATATTCCATTATTTTGATTTCAGATAAGATGTCAAACCAAAGCAATATCTGTCATTTCAAACGCATATAGTAGATCCTACAGTTATGTTGGAAATTTTCCACCTATTTCAGTCACCAAAGAGCTTGTAAACCATTAAAAGAACTTTACCTTATCTTTTATTCATTTGAGAGATCTTGTGCTGTGCAAATTTATTGGTTTACCTCATCAAACCTCCGTGCATACATTTTCAAAGCATGTGAAACTATATCTGTCAAGGGAGATAAAAGTGATACAGTGAAAAGTATACTGTGATTTTGAAGATCTAGCTGCAGTGTCAATCCACTCTTCCACTGGAAAAATGCAACAAGGAAATATGTTAACATAATTTTTCAAACTACCTTTTATCAATCCGTGGATAAATTGTTTTGATATTCATTGCCAATGGGCAGAATATTCAACCTAAAATTGTGTTGTATGGTTTTAGGATTCAATGTATGCTTGTTTGTTATTGATTATAGAGTCCTGCAGCACAGAGACAGACCCTTTGGCCCAACTGGTTCATGCCAACCAAAATGTCCCTCCACATGAACCTCATTTCCTTTCACTTGGCCTGAATCCTTCTAATCCTTTCCTATCCATGTATTTTTCCAAATACCTTTTAGATGTTGTTAATGTACCTGCTCCAACCACTTCCATATGCATACCACTCTTTGTGTAAAAAAAGTTGCTCCTTGGGTTCTCTTTTGTTCTTTGCCCTCTAACTTTAAACTGATGCCTTCTAGTCCTTGATTCTCCAACTTTGGGAAAAAGACTGAGTGCATTCATCCCATCCATGCTCCCATAATATTATAAACTTTAATAAGATGCCCCCTCAATCTCCCCTACGCTCTAAAGAAAAAAAGTCCTAGCTTGTCCAACCTCTTGCTATTACACAGATCGTTGAGTCCTTGAAACATCCTTGTAAATTTCTTCTGCACTTTTTCCAGTTCAATAACATCCTTCTTGTAGCAAGGTGACCAAAACTGAATGCAGTACTCCGAGTGCGGCTTCACCAATGTCCTGTACAACTGCAATATAATTTTCAAACCTCTATATCAATTCCCAGACTGATGAAGGCCAGTGTGTCAAAAGCCTTCTTCACTGCTCAGTCTACCTGTGATGCCACTATCAGAGGACCATGCACTTGAACTCCAGTGTCCCTCTGTTCCGCTACACTCTGAAGGCCCTACCAGTCACCATGAAACTCCTGCCTTGGTATGAATTTCCAAAATACAAGACCTCGCACTTATCTATATTAAACTCCATTTGCCATTTCTTGGCCCACTTCCTCAGCTGACCAAGGTCCTGCTACAATTCTGATAACCTTCCTCGCTGTCCACAATACTACCTATTTTAGTGTCATCTGCAAATTTACTAATCGTGCCTTGTGCATTCTCATCCAAATTATTGATATAGATAACAAACAGCAATGGGCCCGGCACCGACTTCTGAGACATTCCATTAGTAACAGTCCGACAAGTATCCTTCCATGATTACCCTCTGCTTCCTACCATCAAGTCAATTGTGTATCCAATTTTCCAGCTCCCTTTGGATTCCATGCGATCTAACCCCTCAGAGCAGCCTACCATGTGGAACCTTATCAAATACCTTTTAGATGTTGTTAATGTACCTGCTCCAACCACTTCCATATGCATACCACTCTTTGTGTAGATGGACGTACTGCAGATGCTGGAGATTAGATTCAAGATTAGAGTGGTGCTGGAAGAATTCCTCATTCCTGATGAAGGGCTTTTGCCAACAACATCAATTTTCCTGCTCCTCGATGCTGCCTGACCTGCTGTGCTTTTCCAGCACCATTGTAATCTTGACTGAAGGTCTACCACCCTGCCCTCATCAACCTTCCTGGTCACTTCATCAAGGAAGTCTAACAAATTGAGGAAAGAAATAAGGAATTAGAATATGTTTGTGTTAATCCCAAGTTTCAGTATATCTTCAAGCTACTTGAACATTATCAACTTACTCATGGTTCTGCTCTGAATCATTTTCTTACGTATTATCTTTTTGGTTTGAAGGTATTATGAAGAAAATATATTATACTGCGTTGGTCTTCACAGTAGGGGACACGAATAACATGCCAGTGATTGACAAGGAGCTGAAGGTAGGTGAGGACCTGAAAACAATCATGAAAGAGGTAGTGTTGGCAACCTAATGGTGTTAAAAGTAGACAAGTCTTCTGCATTCCAAAATACTAAAAGAGATGGCGGGAGAAATAGCAAACGCACTTGTAATTTTCCAAAATTCACTGGACTCTGGAGCAATTCCAGCAGATTGGAAAACAGCAAATGTGACGCCACTGTTTGCACTGCTACTGGAAGTGGTTGAAGCAGGTATATTAATAAAAAGAAGGTAGATAAAAGATGGAAATTATAGACCCCTTAGCTTAACGTTTGTATTGGTGAAAATGCTTGGATCTATTATCAAGGAAGAACAAACGACATCCAGATAGAAATTTTCCTGTTGGGCAGACATAGCATGGGTTCTTGAAAGGCAGGTCATGCTTAACTAGTCTACTGGAATTCTATGAAGAAATTACAAGCATGGTGGATAACAGAGACCCAATAAATGTGGTGTATCTAAATTTCCAAAAGGCATTCGACAAGGTGCCGCACAAAAGGCTGCTGCAGAAGAAAAGATGCATGTATTAGCATGGATAGAGGACTGGATGACTAACAGGAAGCAAAGAGTGGCGATAAATTAGTGCTCTTTTGGTTGGCGATCAGTGACTAGTGGTGTGCCTCAGGGATTAGTGTGGGGACTGCAATTATTCCCAATTTATGTAGATGATTTGGAGTTGGAGACCACGTGTAGTGTGTCAAAGTTTGCAGATCACACTAAGAAGCATGGTAGAACGAAGTGCAGAGGACTGTGAAACTTTGCAAAAGGACATAAATAGTTTGAGTGAATGGACAAAGATCTGGCTGGTGGAGTACAATGTTAATAAATGTGAAGTCATCCATTTTGGCAGGAGTAACAGTAAAAAGAACTATGATTTGAATGGTAAAAAATTTCAGCTTGCTGCTGTGCAGAGGGATCTCAGTGTCCTTGTATATGAACCACAGAATGTTGGTCTGTCAGTACAACAGGTAATTAAGAAGACAATGGCATTTTGTCCTTCATTGCTAACAGGATTGACTTTAAAAGCAGGGACGTAATGTTGCAGCTGTACAGGGTGCTGCTGAGGCCACACTTGGAGGACTGCCTGCAGTTTTGGTCTCCTTATTTAAGAAAGGATATATTGGCACAAGAGGGGATGCAGCGGATGTTCACTAGTTTGATTCCTGAGTTGAGGGTGTTGGCTACCGAGGAGAGACTGAGTAGGTTGGGATTATATTCATTGGAATTTAGAAGAATGAGGGGTGATCCTAAAGAAACATATAAAATTAGGAAAAGAATAGATAAGATAGAAGGAGAGAGGATGTTTCCACTGGCAGGTTAAACAAGCACAAGAGGGCATAGCCTCAAAATTAGGGGGAGCAGATTTGGGACTGAATTGAGGAGGAACTTCTTCACCTAGAGGGTTGTGAATCTATGGAATTGCATGCCCGATGAAGTAGTTGAGGTTTCCTCATTGAATGTTTTTAAAGCAAAGATAATTTTTTGAACAATAAAGGAGTTAAGGGTTAAAGTGAAAGGGCAGGTAAGTGAGTCCAGAAAAAGATCATCCATGATTTTACTGAATGTTGGAGCCGGCTTGAAGTTCCAGATGGCCTCCTCCTACTCCTATTTCTTATGTTCCCTAATCTTGCACATGCAGTGATATGCAATTGTCTTTCTTAAAACTCAGCCTGTCTGACAGTAAATCAACTGGTTGACTAAACCTTTGTTGTAAATTTCTGGTGTAAATTTCTGGAGTCTTCCTTCTTTAGGAACTTGTATGATCCAGCTAGAAATTTTTTTTTCTCTGTTCATATAGACCAAAATGAAGCTTCACAAGAACGGTTAGTCTGAATTTTCACATCAACATGTATGAATAAAAGAAGAATGGTGACAATAATAGCAGTAATACATTGTTATGGATGTGTCAAATTTAAACTAAAAATTAAAAGACCCCCACAGCAGGATGAAAACGTTTAATTGTCAATCTGAAATGCATATGGAAGGAAATGCTTTTTATAAAAAGAAATGTATAACATTCCATGCACCATTTAGAAATTTAGTATGGTCTGGCCAAGAGTTTCTCATACACCAATGTAATTCACTTGAAAATGGTCAAACCTGCACAAAAGACCAAGGAAGTTTATGTGCAAGTTCTGTTTAACATAATGGCACCATAATTGACTGTGACTAGTGGTGTCCGACCAGGTTATACTTCGAGGGTTCAGCTGTTCACTGCATTTAGAAAAGGTTTCAATGATTCAAGGTGTGGAGCCAAATATCCAAGTTTGCTAATGATATCAAACTAAGTGGTATCTTATGTGGTGTAAATGGAGGTACAAAAACACAAAGGAACTTATTGATTAAATGAATGAGGAAAACTCCAAATGGATTTCAATATGGGTGAGTGTGGATCATCAACTTTTGGACCAAAGGAAAAGTGAGAATCAGCGGAAGTGCAAAGAGATTTCGAAGTCCAGGTATATAGATTGTTGGAATGTTATGGATGAGATAATAGTATGATTGCCTTTATAGCTAGAGGGTCGCTTTATTCCGTCATGGAATGTGGGAGTCAACAGCATGACCAGCAATTACTGTCTATTGCAAATTGCTGTTGAGCTGAGTGGCTTGTCAGGCCATTTTGAAGTCATTCACATTGCTGTGGATCAGGAGTCACACGAGAATACAAAAGGTTAGAAGTCACTCTACAAGATTGCAGAGCCCTGGTTAGACTGCACTGGGAGTACTATGTTCAGTTTCCGCTTAGGAGCAATATGTTGATCTCGGACAGCTTAGATTTACTAGATTTATGTCTGGATTCCGAGAGTTAATTTATGAAGAGACATTACAGAAAGCAGGTTTGTGTTTTCTGGAATTTAGAAAGTTAGATGATTTTACCAAAGTCTTCAATATATTAAGTGGAACTAAGAGAGTAGATTGGGTGAAGCTATTTCTGTTGTTTGGGGGGGTCCAGGGCTTCAGTGCTATAGTTTAGAGCAAGGTTTTTCTGCATTGAAGTTCAGAAATGCTGTATGTGTAATTGAATAATAGGAGTTTAGAATTCTCTTCTACAAATGGAAGTTAATACTGTGTCAGTTATTAATTTTATATCTATATTTGGTAGAGATATTTAACAATTAATGTTCAGTCATACAACAGTGTACGGATTTGTCATGATAGAATCAAATAGCAGCACAAATTCAAAGGTCTAAATAGTTTACACATGTCCTTGTGTTCCTATGTTCTGTGATTTTCAATAAAAATTGAAATTGTTGGAAAAGCTCAGTATCTGGCAGCAGAACCCTGAGGAAGGGTGACTCAACCTGAAATATTAACTCTGATTTCTCTCCACAATGCTGCCAGACTTGCTGAGCTTTTCCAGCAATTTTTATTTTCATTTCTGATTTACAGCATCTGCAGTTCTTTCAGTTTCTGTGACTTTTAATGATTTGTAGGTACCGGTGTTGGACTGAGGTGTACAAAGTTAAAAATCATACGTCAGGTTATACTCCAACAGCAGTGCTCTGAAACCTAGTGCTTCCAATTAAACCTATTGGACTATAATCTGGTATTGTATGATTTTTAACTTTGTACACCCCAGCCCAACTCTGGCATGTCCAAATTATGTTGGTCTCAGTTCTTCTCTCTCTCTCACACACACATTCAGACAAACATATAAGTTTGTGGGGTGAATTTGTACTTGCAGAAACACATTTTATTTTGCTCAAAAACTGCATGAATCCATGTAAGATTCTGTAAATCCCTTTTTTAAGAACTGGAATTAGTCTGAACATTGGGACACAGACAGACTTTAACTTTACACCTTCAGTGCATGATTTGAGCTGATATTGCACCAATTGTTAAAGTTAGCTTGAGAATGTAACTTTAAAAATGTTCTGGGATTTACATATGAAAGAACTGAAACCAACATGGGCAAGACAGCTCTATTAATTGTTCAAAAGTTATAACATAAAATATTATGAGGCTATTGTGACACACCCCAACCAATGTTCCCCCCTTTTATGGTTCCAGACAGGATATCCCAACCTGTTCAGCTTCTGCATAAGGAAGGGTGAACTGACTCCCCCTCTTTATTCACCCACCTACTCAACTGGTCACAATGTTAATTTTAAAATGGATTCCTTTCCTTTCAGATACTTTTCTCCCAGACCCAAATGAACTTGAAGTAAATGATTTAACCATGCTTCCTTGCGTTAACAAAGAGTGAGCTCATTAATTACCAAATGTGAGGAAAAATTAGTAATGTAACACGCATATGCATGCTTTTGAAATAAGACAGGAGTCCAGAGAAATAAAAGTTTTTTAAAAAAAGAGTCTCTGAATTGTTCATAAATTGCAAATGGCTGAACATTGTGACTGTTGCAGTGGAAGTTCCTGGTATCTTTGGCATTAATAGTCACACAATCACTTTCGTAGTTTTGCAGGTTGCTTGAGATTTTGATGTTCTGATTCCTTTTCTCCTCAATTGAATTCCAGTTTTCAGGGTGAGAGAGCCCTTTGTGAGTTTTGTTTTCTTTCTCTGGCTTGCCAGTGGCTGAATTCTAATACTCTGAGAGAGTTCCTTTATCTGCAAGATGTTGGACAGTTTTTCAACTGTGACCTTCACAGCATAGTAACACTGAAACCCAGGCTAGTACGCATGAGTGCCTTAACCCACTGAGGGATATGAGAACCTCAGTTGCACTAGCACAGTCTAACAGAGTTGAAACTGGCTTTTTTAACAATGTCCTTCTTTATTTTTCAAAGGAAGAAATACCAAGTGTATCAGCAGTTTGGGCCAAAATGAGTTTTCTTTTTATTATATTTGTACTCGGGAGTTTGCAATCCTGTCCATTTTGACTCATTCCTTCCCCCATTGAAAGGTTGTTGTTTGTTGCATCTTTGAGTGTGACATTCTGTGGGTATCTCTTTCTAGAAAACCATTTCGTTTACAACTCCACCTATTTACTGCATATTCTCTCTTTTAAATGTCATAGTTTGGAACTGCAAGTTGAAAATGTCCATTTGACTTCAAGATTCTGACCTGTGGTCACATTGCCATACATCATTGGGAGAGTTAATTGGTGCTGAAAGCCTTATTTCAGCTTAAAGATTTTCTCTTTTTATTCCCTGTTTGCATACATTGGATTTTGTTCACAATATTTTCTGTACTTATCGTGTAAATTGTTACCAAGCTAGCTTGAAAAGATATTTTAGGGCTATAGCTGCCCAACTGGGGTCTGTGGATCCCTAGGGGTTTGTAGTCATTTCAGGGGAATCTGAAGAATAATGTGAATATGCTGATCAGAGGTTGGGTAGAGTAAGGCAAGCATCAAATATGGATCAAACATTAAAACACGTTTTTGCAAGCAGCCCTTTTATATTTTTAATATCATATACTATTATATGAACTGGGAATGGAGGGGCTATTCTGTCCTTACTGACCTATTTGAAAGAGGGTCCTTCAATCCAAAAAAGTTGAAGATCACAAGGGAAATAACAATCTTCAAGAAATGCATTCTTCCACTCACTTTAAGAAATAGGAAATAAGCAACTCCAGATATCTTGGCAACATGGTAAATACTGCTACATTGTGCAAACCCTTATCCTGCTTAACCATGCATGGATTTAAATGCGTCTTCAGGCTTTATAGCTACTGTGGAATCACTTCTTATCCTCCTGTGGATGTAAGGATGTAAAAGATTGATTGCACGATTTAGTCCGATAGCTTGAAACAGCAGTATTAGAAGCTAATAGATACAAAAATATGCTCTTTTAAAAACCTTCCAGTTATTAGATTAGATTACTTAGTGTGGAAACAGGCCCTTCAGCCCAACAAGGCCACACCGACCCGCCGAAGCGTAACCCACCCAGACCCATTCTCCTACATTTACCCCTTCACCTAACACTACGGGCAATTTAGCATGGCCAATTCACCTAACCTGCACATCTTTGGATTGTGGGAGGAAACCGGAGCACCCGGAGGAAACCCACGCAGACACGTGGAGAATGTGCAAACTCCACACAGAGTCGCCTGAGGCGGGAATTGAACCCGGGTCTCTGGCGCTGTGAAGCAGCAGTGCTAACCACTGTGCTACCGTGCCGTTACATACAGTTAAGCTTTCAAGGAGGTGCCAATTTCATTTTCTGGTTAAAAATGAGAATTAGTGTTCTTCATTTGGTCATTAAGATAAAATAATATGAAGAAACTGGTAAAAAAAACAAAGAAAATTGCATAAAAGCTCTACCTTTATGGAAATTATAAAGGTTTATTTGTATTGATAACTAGACTTGGAATGACTCTCTTGGCACAGTGGTAATGTCCCGACATCTTGACCATGAAGCTTGGTTTCAAGTCCTACTACTCCATATGTGTGTAATAATATCTGAACAGGTTGATTTGAAAATGTCAGACCGAGACTTTGAAGTATCTTGTGGTTCAGTAGTAGTATCCCAGTCTTTGATAAAGAAGGGCTGGGTTCAAGACTCACCTGCTCCAGGGGTTTACAGTGACATCTGTGAACAGGTTGATTAGAAAATATAAACCAATACCACTTTGGTGCTGCAGTGGTAGTATCCTATCTCTCACCTGGAAAGCCTACAAATCCTACCTATTCCACAGGTGTGTCACATCATTGTCTGAACAGGTTGATTTTAAAAAGTGCAGTGACAAACTATATTTCCCTTATCAAATAAACACATTTAAATTTATTCATTTAAAGTTTATCTAAGTATTCAATACACTAAAATGAATAGAATTTTATTACCATTGAAGTATAATCTAAGTCAATTATATATTTTATTAAATGTACTTATTTTTTAAATCCAGTAAAACAGTTAGAACAGGAACTTATTAAAGCAACACATGAAATGATAATTGTGCATTGTTTAGTGACTTAAAGGAGACAATTCATCTTTCTGACAGTTAATATTTTTGCCACATTTTATTTAAAATTTTCATGTACATACTAAAATAAAATCTTTGGACTGTGGCATGAAAAAATGTCTAATCTGCACTGTGCTATTTCTGAAATTTGTGCAAAGTTATGAAGTAATTATGGAGAGCAGATTTGGTTTGCATTATCAAACCAGTGGTAACTGTGACCATTTTCAGTAACTGTTTACCTTCTAACTTGGCTATTTTTTACATGTGAGTACTGAAACAAATTAAACTTGGGTGACAAGGTCAAGGATAATCTCAAAATTTACTTACACAGTGAATGTGAAATGCATTAATACACTAATCTGTAGTATAATTTAAGGTGCTATAGAATCATACATTTATGATAAATTAGGTATAATTGAAGTTTAACAGTTAAGGATTTGCTACATTAATTAGAGCTGAGATTTTTAAATATTGATTCCTTATCAAATTGCTTAGTGTACATTAAACCTGATTACAGTTACCTGGAGAAGGGTGGTACAAGAATCATAAACAAATGAATGTTTTATCAATTTTTAAAATCTCTGTTTCTCCATTAAGAAGGGTACATTCATTCAGTTATGAGTTTAAAAATAAATATACAGAACCATAGTGTTGATTAAGTCACACACTGGAATTACTTCTAAATTGATCTGAATGTGGGTAAATCACCTGGACCAAATGGACTACACCACACTGTTCTAAGGGAGATTGCTGAAGAGATAAAGGAGGCATTAGTGGTGATCTTTCAGGAATCACTCAAGTCAGGGAGGGTCCCACAGGAGTGGAAAATCGCTAATGTGACACCCCTGTTTAAAAAGGGAGTAAGACAAAAGATGGAAAATTACAAACTGATTAGTCTAACCTTTGTTGTGGTTCAGATTTTGGAGTCTGTTGTGAATTAGATTTCTGAATACTTGGAAATGAATAGTAAAATAGGGCAAAATCAGCGTGGTTTCATCAAGGTGAGGTCATGAGAATTCTGAGGAAGTAATGAGCAGGTTAGACCAAGGAGAGCCAATTGATGTTATCTACCTGCTATAGAACCATACATTTATGATAAATTAGGTATAATTGAAGTTTAACAGTTAAGGATTTGCTACATTAATTAGAGCTGAGATTTTTAAATATTGATTCCTTATCAAATTGCTTAGTGTACATTAAACCTGATTACAGTTACCTGGAGAAGGGTGGTACAAGAATCATAAACAAATGAATGTTTTATCAATTTTTAAAATCTCTGTTTCTCCATTAAGAAGGGTACATTCATTCAGTTATGAGTTTAAAAATAAATATACAGAACCATAGTGTTGATTAAGTCACACAAGATAAACATAATTCTGAAAATCAAAATTCCATATTCGAAGAATGGGTTAAATTGTCTCAATTGAATTTTATCACTGATGTCTTGGCTCTAAAGCAATGCTTATTCTTCATAAATGATCTGGCAGACATTTGTCCTTGTTAGAATTCTTTCTTTCAAGCTTTCTTGATTTTTCTGTCTGTTTTCCTACATGGAGAAAGAGAGAGATGTAAGCTTTCAGTACACAGACTCTGAAGGTTTTCTGACTGTTGTCCTGGTACTTGTAACCTTTTTAGCACTTTAATTTCTCAGTGCTGCTCAGTCTCAAATTCTCTCTTCATTGCTTCAAATACAACATTGTCTGATGCAGGCAAAAATGTGTAATACTTGATTTTCAAGTTACAAAACTTTCCCAATATTTTACCTATGTAGCAATCAAACTTCCATTTCAGTTTATAATCCCAAAAAAGACAAATATGCAGCTGCTTATGCTGTGGTGAATTTTGTTACAGCTATCAAATTGTGAGTGAAGTGTCCAGAGCAGATTGCTGACTATGAATTAGCCTGAAGTCTCCTTTGGAAAATTATAAAAAAGTATTTATTTTTTCACCTTTATAGTTTCAAAGCACTAACCAGACAGGCAAACCCTCAAGGAAAAGATGACTAATTGTAATAATGTCAGTACTGTGTTGGAGAGCTGTTCTTCACTTGTTGTTAATGACACTAGGTTTCTGATTCTATATTCGTGAATTTAATTTGAATTGTTCTGCATGATGTGTTCGAATTTCGTTTTATGCGTCCTGACCGAACATTCTGACTTTGATATATTCTCGTCCAGTAAGCATTGCTACTTCCCGCTGGTGTAATAGAAAGGTAAATCTGGTAAGGGGGGGGGCGAATTGGAATGGAATGTGGGTATCCCAGTGTTGGACTTGAACCAAAATGCAAATTAAGTTTGGATAAAATTGGCCCTATGCAGGAAAGCTGATCAACCCAAAGAGGTGCATGTGCACAAATGACCAATTTGTGGACACAATCTGTCCAGAAGTTTCGCTGTTTAACTTAGGATTGCCACCTCTTTTAATCACAGTTATTTACCCGCTGGACTTGCGAAATCCAAGTTTTGATTGAGTGCACAAGCTTTAAAAGAATCAATTACAGAAATATATTCTCAGCAAGTAAGACAACTGGTTTTTAGTAGTTGCAAGCAGTCCTTCTTTCACAGTTACATAGGCTGAATATTGGCATTCTTATGTTGGTCTTTATAGTGGGAACATAAAATTCAAAGTAACAAGGAAACTCTGAGTACGGCTATATTAGAGGCTGCGAATACCTTCAAATTTTACAGTCCTGAGTCACTGCCAAATTGCCAGGATCCCACTTTGGTAATATACTGGCGAAGCTGAATATTCATTATAATCTAACTTGATGGATCAAAGTTGAAAAATGTCATGCTGGAAAAACACAGCAGGCCAGGCAGCATCGGAGGAGCAGGAGAATCGACGTTTCGGGCATAAGCCCTTCTTCAGGGTGGATCAAAATCTTGTAAAGAAACGAAAAGAATGCATGAAAGAATCAAGGTAAATAAATAAGCAACAAAATTCCCATGTTGAAGTGCAAATAAAAATTATTATGCAAACTTGCACTGAACAGACATACACTATGATGACTAAATAGCTTTATGTTGGTCATATAAGGTATTGATTCTGAACAAATAATTTGCATACACATTTGGTGCTAACATTCAGGATTAAAATTACATACATACAAGATAACAGACACTCCATACAACGTACTTGAAATAGACACAATCAAGATGTTTCCTTTTCATATATTAGCAACACTATGGTCACTAAATCACATGAAGGCTTTGTTCTTTTGTAACAGATTATAATTTTTCGCTTTCAAGGATCCTGCTTCAGAACTCTAGATTTACATACAGCCTGGGCAAACCATATGAGCTATAGTGCAGATTAATTCTTGGCACGTGTACAAGATTTTCTTTCAGACCAGTACATTGAAAAACCAGTCCAAGAACAGGCTGTTCTGGATTTGGTATTGTGCAATGAAAAGTGGTGAATTAATAATCTTGTGTTGGTCCTTTAGAGAAGAGAGACCATAACATGATCGAGTTCTTCATTGATAATTTCACTTTTCATCCTAATCAGAAACTAGGATCCTAAATTTAAACAAAGGAAACTATGGAAGTATGAAAGGTGAATCAGCTCTGTTAGATTGCATAAGTTCCTAAAAGGCATGATAGTGAATTATGAATAGCTAATATTTAAGAAATTAGTTCATGTTTTGTTTTCTGGTGTAAAAACATGTCTAGAAAATAGCTAACAAAAAAAATTAAGTTTAGTATGAGATCCAGTGAGAAGTCACATATAATTGCGAGAAAAAAAACCTAAGAATTCAAAAAAGGGGGAAAATAAGAGTCTATGAATACATGAGGAACATGAAGGTGAAGGTAAAAGCTTCTACAAGTATTTAAAAGAAAAAATATTATTGAAGACAAATATAAGGCCTTTTCCATCCCAAATGGGAGAATTGTTACTGGTACCCCAACAGTTAACTAGTCTTCCTTCATGGAAGAACACAAACAATTTCCCAGAAATGCTGGGGAACCAAGCAACTATGGGAAGGAGGAATCGAAGGAAATTAGCATCAGTTTAAATAAAAATGCTGGAAGAATTTGTGTATCTGAAAGCTTCCAGGTCTTAGAATCTAATTCCCAAGGTACTAAAGAGGTGGCCATGGATTTAATAGATGTGCTAATTGTTATCTTCCAAACTTCTGTAGATTTTGGAGCAGCTTTGATTTTAGGTAGCTCCAAAACTTCTTTAACTTGTTTTTATGGTGGAACGAAGTGCTGGTGATGACCAGCCGGTGTTCCATATACTTCGGCAGCATCCCATTAGTGTTGCAAATTCCCAATTCCTTTCTTTTCACTTGTTCCTTTCCAGAGTTGGGTGTCCTTTCCAATCCTGGCATTCAAGTCTCGAAGGAGGATAATTTTTATCTTCCTTAGGCATGTTGGTAAGTATGATGGCAAGGGTAGAGAAGAAGCTTTCTTTGGACTCATCTGTTGCATCAATCATTGCCTGTCTGTTTGTGACTAACAGGGCATTCTGAGAGTAAGTTTACGAGTTCATGCTTGATAGAAAATCCAATTCCATGCACCCTATGTTGATCTTTGTGTTTTCCTCTCTGGAAGAAAATCTAACCACTGCCTTCTTCCTTGAGCTGCCCTTTGCCTGTTTTTCAAGTCTTCTGCAAAGTGAAATGCCCAAGTTCATGGGTAACAAGGCTAATTCTTTGTTCCGGATACTTGTTTTGCTCATTGTCAATGAGGGTCCATACATTGCAGGTTCTGAGATTGTGTTTCACTTTGGTTTTTTGGACTGTAGATCGAAGAATCTGCTGGATTTGGTTTTCCAGCCAGGTTGGTGACCGAACAGACTATGTTTCAGGTACGTTTTCTAGCCCCTTCCCTGGTGCGGTGAGCAGAGTGAATCCTGTTCAGTTATGAAGAAAGTTGCCAAATGTTCCTATTCCAAGATTGAAATTGCAGAGTAAAATTCCACTGCCTGTGTGCCAATTTGAAGCCAGGGATCTCTCAATCTTGTTGCCATTTTGTCTCACCAATCACCAGAGGGCTTGTATGGGGGTTTTTGACTTCCTCTAGGCAGACGGCTCGTGTGGGGATCTTTGAACATCAGCCGACATATGGTCCTTGACAGAAGGTAGATCCAGTTCCAGTGCAGGGGAAAACTTGACAACTGGGATCTCCTGACTGCTTCAGCCTTCAACCATCATCGATAACATGAGTTTCTTCTGCCTGGATTGCCATTAAAGTCTTGATTTGGATTGCACTTCGTCTCACTGCTCCCCTTCAACCTCATGGGTGACCCTGCTAGGAGTTGAGAACTCCTGACACCATCACTCTTGGGATTAACAGAACATTCAAGCCTCTCCACCACAGCAAGGTGGCAATCCATGGAAAGGCCATGGGCAATTAGTGCAAATCACCTCCACAATCTGAAAAAAATTCCATCAACCGCTGTCCTCTGCTTCCTGTCACTCAGTGTAACTCTGTATCCATTTTACCACGTTCCCAATAATTCCACAGTCTTCCATTCATAACAAGCTTCCTGTGTCATACTTTGTTAATAACAGTATAAATCAGCCTGGGCATCCAGGTCTTCAGTTAGACAAGGACTCTTCCATTGTGGCTACAATGAAGAAGCAATTAAAGTGAATATGTCCCAGTGGCATTGCGTACTCTGTGGTCGTGCTACTAAGGCAATATACTTGGCCTCAAACTGGTGTATAATAAGGATAGCACCCTTTTGAAAGGCAGAGAAACCATCAGCCTCTGATGGTGAGAACACTTCAAAGAAACCCTAAACTACAATACGATCATAGCCAAGGTCACGTTTGAGGAAATTCCCCAACTCCCCATCAAGGAGATCTTGTACTCCAACCTAGTGTGGCAAAGGTTGAAGCTCCCACTGAACACATGAAGAATGGAGAAGGTGCAGGAGCAGACAGGATTCGAATGGAGATTTTCAAACTTGGAGGAGCAGAGCCATCATCACTATCAATTGTTGCTGTAAATCTGGGACAAAGAAAATATCCCTGCTGATCATATGGATGCTGCACAGAGTGGACCACAGGAATTACCAAGGAAATCCCTACTGTTCATTACCTGAAAAATCATCACTCAAATCCTCGCAAGGCACCTTCACCCAATCTCAGAGGAAGTCCTCCCAGAAAGTCAGTGTGGCTTTAACCAAACTGTGGAACTATGAACATGATTGTTACTGCTTCGCAACTCCAAGAGAAAAGTCAGGAATAACACCAATCACTCAACATAGCCTTCATTGACCTGACCAAAGCTTTTGACTCAGTCCATCAGGGAGTGCTATGGCAGATCCTGACAAAGGCCTATCCAATAAAATTCATCAACATCCTCTGTCTCCTCCATGATAAGATGTTGGTGACAGTCTTCAATGACAGAATTCTTTGAGGTCAAGCAGGGATATGTCATTGTCTCCACTCTTTTCTCCATCTTCATTACCACTATTCTTCATCTTGCCAAGAGCAAACTTCCTGGTAGTGTGTATATTGTCAACAGAATGGACAGAAAAATTTTCAATCTCAACTGGTTGAAATCCAAGAAGAAAATGACACTGACCTTGCTTGTGGCTTGTGGAAATTCAGTATGTGAATGACAATGGTATTATGCTCTCTCGGAACAGAAACTTCAAACCTCACTTAATGCCTTCGCAGAAGCATCATGAAGAATTGGTTCCATCCTCAACTTCCAGAAGATTTGAATCTTCTACCAGTCCAATCCAGATCAGGTTTCAGTCTATCCCTCCAATAAGGTCAATGGTGATATATTGACCATTCTAGGTCTGTGACCTAGAATGCTGTTACATCCTTCATCTTTTAGAATGGGTTGCAGGTTTTGGTTCATTAATATTGTAAATCCCTGATAGACTGGATCTAAAAGTTGAAGTTCTAAATTGGAGAAAGGCCAGTTTTGACGGTATTAGACAAGAACTTTCAGAAGCTGATTGGCGGCCAATGCTTGCAGGTAAAGGGCCAACCTTTAAAATGTGAAGCCTTCAAAAATGTGATAACGAGAGTCCAGAGACAGTATATTCCTGTTAGGGTGAAAGGAAAGGCTGTTACGTGTTTAAGAAAAAGAAGGAAACATATGTCAGGTATTGACAGCAGAGATTGAGTGAAGCCTTAGAGAATATAAAGGCAGTAGAAGTGTACTTAAGAGGAAAATCAGGAGGGCAAAAAGAGGACATGAGATAGCTTTGACAAGTTGGGTTGCAGAGAATCCAAAGGGATTTTATACAAACAATAAGGACAAAAGGGTAACTAAGGATGGAATAGGGCCCCTCGAAGATCAGCAAGGCAGTCTATGTGTGGAGCCGCAGGAGATGGGGAGATACTAAACAAGTATTTTACATCAGTGTTTACTGTGGAGTAGGACATGGAAGATATAGAACATGGGGAAATAGATGGTGACATCTTGAAAACTGTCCATATTACAGAGGAGGAGGTGCTGGATATCTTGAAATGCATAAAAGTGGATAAATCTGCAGGACCTGATCAGGGAAGCTCGGGAAATGGTTGCTGGCCACTTGCTGAGATATTTGTATCATCAAAAGTCTCAGGTAAGGTGCTGGAAGACTGGAGGTTAGCTAACGTGGTGCCACTATTTAAGAAAGGTAGTAAGGACCGGTGAGCCTGACATCAGTGGTGGGCATGTTGTTGGAGGGAATCCAGAGGGACAGGATTTACATGTATTTGGAAAGGCAAGAACTGATTAGGGATAGTCAACATGGCTTTGTGCATGGGAAATCATGTCTCACAAACTTGATTGAGTTTTTTGAAGAAGTTATAAAGAGGATTGATGAGGGCAGAGTGGTAGACGTGATCTATGTGGACTTTAGTCCGGCGTTTGACAAGGTTCCTCATGGTAGACTGGTTAGCAAGGTTAGATCTCATGGAATACAGGGAGAACTAGCCATTTGGATACTGAACTGGCTCGAAAGTAGAAGACAAAGGGTGGTGGTGGAAGGTTGCTTTTCAGACTGGAGGCCTATGACCAGTGGTGTGCCACAAGGATTTATGCTGGGTCTACTGCTTTTCTCATTTATATAAATGACTTGGATGTGAACATAGCAGGTATAGTTAGTAAGTTTGCAGATGACACCAAAATTTGGAGGTGTAGTGGTCAACAGTGAAGGTTTCCTCGGAGTATAATGGGATCTTGATCAGATGGGCCAGCGGGCTGAGGACTGGCAGATGGAGTTTAATTGAGATAAATTAGAGGTGCTGCATTTTGGAAAACTCAAACCCCACTATACTATACACTGTCACAGACACAAGCACACATACACAGACACTGTTACATATTCACACACTCACACAAACCATCTCTCATACACATGCTCTCTCATATACACACACACATACACCCCCTACATTCGCACCCACCTTCTCACAGGAAAACTCCGTCACTCACACTCACACACTCTACCAAGCATGCACACATACAAACACATACTCTCACATGCGCTCACATTCGCATACACACACTCTCACACTCTTTTTCATGCACACACACATGTAAGTTTATGGGGTGATTTTGCATTTGCAGAATTGTATTTGCAGATACATTCAGCATACAGTCTGCAGGCAGTCAATCCATATAATATTTTATAAATTCCTATTTTGGAAATAGAACCAGTCTGACTCAAGATTGGGGTACAGACTCTAACCTCACACCTTTAATGCATTGTCTGAGCTGAGATGTCACTTTAATTATAAAACCTCAAGTTATCTCAAGAATGTGACTTAAAAGAAGTTCTGGGATTTATATATTAATGAACTGAAACCTGAGACCCATTCTAAAAGATGAAAGACTTAACAGCAATCAATATATTGTTTCAGTTGCATGACACTGAAATCTTGTGCTATAAAGTTTGTGTCTTATGATCCTGCTCCACTAGTTACCTGATGAAAACAACACTCTGAAAGCTAGTACTTCCAATTAAACCTGTTGGACTTGTCGTGGAAATTAAATCGACTCGACTCAACTGCTAGCAAGAGCAAAGAAAAAGCTTTATTTTTAACCCCTCTGCATGCAGGACCAATACACTTAGTAAAAACGCCTTGTGTAAGGGCCATGAACAAAATTCCCATAGTCTTTTTATACCATTCTTATCACACGCTCAAGGAAAAGGGCTGGGAAACATTCGAGTTCTTAGTTTCTCATTCCCTTGCCATGGACATAACTGTCTTTATGTTTTCCTTAGCTTCTTTGCTGAATTCGACTGCTCGCAAGGCCAGGTTGAATGTTTACAAAGTTCAGCAAAGTCAAGCCGTCTCCTCAACTGCAGAATTCAGCAAATTGTTTGCAAAGTTCAGAAAAGTATTAAATTTAGCAAAGCATTCTTTTTCAGATTTCACAGTAAATGTTACTTTTATTAATTTTTCATTACATTTTCCCCCCTTTTTGTCATTTTAATCAAAAAAAGTACAGAGCCAGAATAGCTATACATCAAAAATGCTTAGGGAACACCAGGCCTTTCCTCAGTCACCATCTACCTGTAGCTTTGTGTTGGTATCGTCACTTGCTCTGTGTGCCTGTACACAGCCTATGTTCACACATCACACTCATCAAAGTCACGTTAGGGTGGGGTCCACGCAATTGTATCTTACTGCCGTGGGGCCACTGATAGTTTTACCATTTGGTCTCCTACTGCACTCCTAAGCAAGTGGGGTAGGCAAGTACACAAGCAGGGTCCCTTACAAAGCACTATGAGTAAGACCAGTCCTACAACTAGTAGAACGTGTAGGATCCAATACCCCCATCCTTCCCAAAGGGAGGTGAGCTATCGGAACCAGGAGTCATCTGCTGGTGGAGGCGGTCGTATCGCTGTCTTCATATGATTTATTACACAAGCGATAGTTTGGGACTCATTAGGAATATTAAAACAGCATGAGATATCTAACATTTTGCAGACGCCCCTTCTCTCCACCGTCAGTATGTCTAGTACTAATCGATTTTGTATCACTGCTTCCCTAACCGCCGTTAACTCAGTGTGAATGAGTGGTCGGCCTTCCTCCATCTCATTTGCTAACAGTAATACACTATATGCTAGGCCATTAATCTTGTTTATTGCTACCATTGTCCTTGCTCCCAAGAGAATAAACACCCAATGTTCGCTCCTGGTATAATCCAGGGGTCTGTGAGTGTGTACCCATTCCAATGGCGTGGGATGTCCCTTCGGGTTCGTCTGTTACCAGCGCTTGGGACGAACACTGTTGTGCAAGTGGACAGTATTGCGGAGTAGCAGCACCCCTTCCATCCCAGGGGAAGGTGGTGGTACCCTTTCTCCACAAGCCCATATTATACCTGCCATCATGGTCTGATTATTGATACAGGAACAAACAATGTTTATGATTGTACCATTTGCATAGGTTGCTGAGCAAGTGTCATTGTTCAAGTACAGTGTCGTAGTACACTGGGAGATCCCCAAATGGAGTCTCTCCCGATTGGTGCCCGTTTTTCCCCTGCCTTCCACTGTGTGAGTCTTGGATATTGTCACCTGTGCCCTGGCATCTACTACATTGATCATAGAATATCTATTTCCCGTGTCAGGTGTCCCTTTGGTCGTGGTGGCTACTACTAAGTGCCAGTCACCGGCACCGCAAGGATCCCTGCATAAATACTTATTATCCCATTTATAGTCATCCTGGTTTCTAAACGGCTATGGGTCGCATGTGAAGGTCCACTTTGCACCCTCAGTTAAGATTACCATCTGCGGCTGTATCCCAGATGCCCCTGCCCTTGTGAAAAGTCCTACCAGGGCGCTTGCTAACAGTGCGATCTGGGGCAGCCCCATATTTGTATGAGGCTTCTAACAACTACTTGCACTTAATTGGTTCCAGTGTTGTCCGATGTCTCCTCAGGCCCAGCTACACATTTGCAATGGCTGGCATGTATCCATGTGGCTCTTTCAGCGATTTTAACAGCTGTCTGTGTTGTAAGGAGCACTTGAAACGGTCCCAGCTATCTCTTCGCCTTCCAGTTTTTCCTCCTGAAGTCTTTTACCACTATCCAGTCTCCAGGTTCGAGATCGTGCAGCTTCCCTTCTGTTGGTTGGAATAGTGCTGCTTTCACTTGATTCTGTATTTGAGACAAAAGTGTAGAGAGTTTTATACAATAACACAACATCTCATTCTCACAGTGGCCTGTTATCTGTCTTACCTTAGGTCTTGGGCCAGTTCCTGTGTTGAGCGGCATACCAAACAAAATTTCAAATGGGCAAAGATTAGCTCTTCCTCTCCTCCTAGATCTCATATACATTAGCACAATTGGAAGTGCCTTTGTCCATGTCATCTCTAGTTCCCCCCCCCCATTTTGTCAATTTATTTTTTAGGGTCACATTTTCTCTTTCCACTGCCCCACTTGCTGGGTGGTAGGCACAGTGTTGTCTCATGTTTATTACTAAATAATCACTGATCTGCTGTAAGGCATTATTGACAAATGGTGTCCCATTGTCGCTACTAAGCCTTTCAGGGATGCCCCATCTCGGAATTATTTCAGTTAGCAAAGCTTTGGCTACTGCACTGGCATCCAGTTTAGACGTGTGGAAGGCTTCTACCCATTTGGAAAACATATCAACTATTACCAGACAATACCTTTTCCCTTCGCTGGCCGTTAGTTCAATAAAGTTCATCTGTAAATGTTCAAAGGGTTTTTGGGGTTGGGGGTATGCTGCCTGACTCATCTGTATTCCCTTCCCCATATTATTAGTGGCACAGATAACACATCGTTCACAATATTTTTGGGAGTAATGAATAAATCCCTTTGTGTACCAGTGTGCTGAAATACTGTCATACATCCCCCCTTTTGACACATGGTCCTTACCATTTGTCAGTTTGGCATAGAATGGAAATAATGATCGTGGTAGGCAAGGTTTACCATTGGGGCCATACCATACCCCTTCCCTCACGCTACACCCTGCTTTTGTTCACTCATGCTTTTCTTCCAGCATGCCTGCGACTCCAACTCCTGTACATCTGCTGTTGGGGTACAAAGTTTTGTCATACACATGTCAAATTGATTACTTATCGGCTGCTGGGCTGCTGTCCTTGCCGCTGAGACTGCCCTTGCATTACCTTGAGAAATAGAATTGTTGTTTTTCGTGTGGGCTTCACATTTACACACAGCGATTGATTTAGGCAATAGGACCGCTTCCAGGAGGTCAGAAATCAGGCCACGGTGTGTGATGGTCTTTCTGGTGGACGACAAGAAGCCCCTGTGTTTCCACAGGGTTCCAAAATCATGTACAACCCCAAATGAGTATCTGCTGTCAGTGTAAATATTCACTGTCTTTCCCTTAGACAATTTACATGCCTCTGTCAAGGCAGTCAGCTCCGCTGCTTGCGCTGACAGATGAGAAGGGAGTGATCCCGCTTTGACTATCTTGTGGGTAGTCTCTACAGCATACCCAACACAATTCTGGCCTGTCCCCTTGCTTCTGAATGCTGACCCATCCACAAAAAACTCCATATCTGGATGCTGAAGTGGTGAATCCTGCAAATCTGCTCTAGGGCTGCAAATTTTATTAGTTACAGCGACACAATCATGTGGGTCTCCATCTCCGTCTCCTTCTGTGGGGAGAAAGCTAGCAGGGTTAAGGACGTTACATCTCTTTATTGTAATGTTAGGCATCTCCAATAACATAGTATTGTATCTGAGCCAACGTGCTGCTGACATGTGTGTAGTCTTTTGCTCAGAAAGCAGTAAGGATACTGCATGTGGGACCAGTAGGGTTAATTCACTACAGCCGATTATATTCCTGGATGCTACAACAGCCTTTTCAGCTGCAGCCATGGCTCACAGGCATTTAGGCAATCCTGCAGCTACGGCGTCTAGCTTAGCCGAAAAGTATGCTACCAGCCTCAATTTTCTCCCATGAACCTGCAACAGCACAGATGTCATGCAGCCACGCTTCTCATCTACCGTTTGTACAAAAGGCTTGTTTGGATTCTGAATCCCCAGTGAGGGTGTAGTTTGGAGTGCCTTTTTCAATTCAACACAGGCACTCTCGGCCTCTGGAGTCCACTGCAATGGACTCTTGTTCTGCAACCCTTTGCCATGGGCTATGTCACTTAGGGGCCCCTCAAGGGTTGCGTAATGTGGGATAAACATTCTACAGTAGAAGCACATGCCCAAAAAGGATAGCAATCGTTTCTTCATATGAGGCTTTGGAATTTGCTGGATTGCTTGAACTCTGTGACCAGTAGCCTTCCCTTGTTCAGATATTGAGTGACCTAAGAACTTCACCTGTTGTTGCACAAATTGTAGCTTTGCAAGACTATAGCTTTATGCCCTTCCCTCGCTAGGTGGTAGAGCAACGCAAGGGTATCCATCTCACATTGTTCCTCTGTCAGTGCTGCTATTAAGCAATCATCTACAACTGCAGAAGCGATGACCCCAGGGTTAAAACAAGAGTCTCCAGACTCCTGCGTAGAGCCTCATTATATGTTGTGGGGGACTCAGTAATCTTGACAAAGTCGCGTGAAGGTATATGATTTCCCTTTGAATGAAAAAGCAAACCAGAATTGACTATCTGGGTGCACCAGTACACTAAAGAAGGCATTGGCTAAATCCACAACAGAGAACCATTTGCTATCCAGTGGAATTTGAGCTAATATAGTATAGGGGTTGGGAACATTTGGGGCGCGCAGGACAATAGCATTATTGACTGCCTGCAGGTCTTGAACAAACCTCCATTCCTCCGGTTCACCGGGAATGCTTTCCTTTTTGACCGGAAAAATCGGGGTTCTCACCGATGAGTTTTCACATCGTATTATCGCTCCAGCCTTTAGGTGGGATTCAAAGACTGGAGTAATTCCTTCTGTGGCCTCGGGTTTTAATGGGTATTGTGCTCTGCAAGGACAATACTCAGACTTCGGGGTTATTCTTATGAGTTCACAGCCTCATATGAGCCCCACATCATATATGCCTTTTGCACACAACTCAGTAGGGACCATTTTTAATCCTGGGTCCGAGACTTCTATCTTAGGAAAATGCCAGGCTACCCTCCTAGGCTTTTCAGGGTTAGTGGGGGTTACCTGGACTGTCCTATCTGCCTGAGTTAGCCAATTTAGTTTCTTCCTATATGTCCACATATCTGCATTGAACAAGATACCCACATCGTCCCTGAAGACCCAACCTTTCGTTCTTTGTGCCTTTAGCACCCATGGTCCCAAATCCTGCCACCTGTCACTGGACGCCTTCGCCAGTGACACTTGAGGAGCGGAGCCTTCCACATCAAAAAGATAAGGGTCTATTTGCCATCACAGATACTTTAGATAAGTTCACACTGACTGCACATCTGTGATCACTCCAATAAAATTCGCACAATAACAACTGATCTGGATTAACCAATCTGCTGAACCAATCCTTCTCATATGATTCGTCAGGGCCATCACGGGTGTATGTATGCTGTGCAGTGCAGCATGTCCCCAGAAAGAAAATTGGTGTTAATAGGATTAACATGGTTACTTGCTTCCAGCGCGAGTGAATCGCTCACTGAACTTATCACTCTCTGGCTTAATCGCCACTCAAAGACATCCATCGGGGTTGTGGGTCGTATTTTACAGCCTGCACGGGTAAATCTTCGCTTTGAATTACCTGCAGAGTACTGAACAAACCTAATCCCAGTCTCCCTATGAGATCCTGACCCATCATATTTAAAGGACAGAATTCTGATAACAAGACTGAGAATTGGAATGTTTCCCCATTACTAGTTTCGCACAATAGGGGTGCGGAAAATCTCTCTTGTACAACAACTCCTGATGCACCCATTGTGTTCAGGAACCTTCCACTCATCTTTATTTGTGTCGATTGTCTAAACTGACTTAATTTAAGGACTGAATATGTTGCCCCTGTATCTACCAAAAAGGTAACTGGTGTACCTTTCACATATAACATAGAGGTAAGCATCAACTTATACGCATTGTTGTTATATTGAACATATTGTCCACACTTCGCAATCTCAGCGCTCAATATAGAGGTGGGACATTTTCAGTGCCCATAAGCTAGTAGAAGAGATTAGCATAAGCGAGTTTTGGTTGTCAAGCATAAGGGAAAGAGTCTTACCTGTACCTTGTGGGGTGCCCACCTTAACCTCAGCCTTCCCCTGTCGGTCACCCTGCTGTCCAGCCTCCAGGGTCAATTGGGACTGTCTGTGCGGGCACTGTTTTGCCCAGTGGTCCATTGCTCCACAACAAAGCACCTGCCAGATCTACCTCTGCCGGCGCCTCTTCCGCGACCTCCACCTCTGCCTCTCTCTCTTCCTGCAGCACCTCCCTCCAACGGCTGGGTGACCATTTGTATCATGGTAAGCCGAGCCTTGTGCTTGCTGTTCCATCTTTAGTTTCCGCTTATCCTTCTCTTGGGTAAGCAATTTTTCAGCATGTATCGCATGTTGTTCTACCAAATTCAGTTTTCCCGTGTCCTGGGTAAGACATGTGTCTTTTACCTTTTTCACTATTTCGTCCTTCATTCCATTGATGAAGCTGTTCCTCAGGTGTGCTTCATACGCCGTGATCTCTGCTGCCGTTATGTTGTCAGGTGTTCTCAGTTCATTATGGGCATTATGGACTTGAGTAAGGCGCTTAAAGTACTGGGACACTGTCTCACCTTCTCGTTGTTTACACATTGCAATTTTGGTCATGTCCATTCGCACTGGGAATGCCTCCCTACAGGCAGTTGCCAGTGCTACAACAAAAGCATTAATGTCTCCATTCTCTTCCACTTGTGGGTCAGTTGATCTGGCATGGATATTTACGGCTGGCCATTTATACTTGATTTTGGTGACATTGGCACCCAGTTTTTCTCCCTGGAGACGTCTCATCTCATGTGATGTGGGACGGAACTCTGTACAGAACATTGTCACTTCTTCGGCGAACTTATTACCTCCAACCTCGCATGGGTCAGGCAAACTGCCCATAGGCACTTTCCAAATCCTTCATGGTTCATGGTCGGTGGACCAGCACTGGGCGCCTTTCTGGATCTGCAACTTCAACCATTGGTGCTTGCAGAACTACCTGGTTAGATGATCGTACGCCAATACTCTCACCATCTGACTCATCATCCATCGGGGAGATTGCGAGCAGGCCCTGGATGCCTTTCCATCTTGGAATGGCTGTCGTCATTTTGGGCTTGTTGCTTTAGTAGATTGCGGGTACGAAGTGCTACTGGTGATTCAGCAGACACTGAGGCGGCGGCACTTGACTTGGGATCTTCACGAGGCGGATCTCATGGGGGGGGGGGAGCTGTTGGTCTCGGAGGACAGTCATCAAGGTCAGGATCTGGAACAGACTTAAGACACTGTACAGCTTCGTTAGGTTGTTTTCTGCGCGCGTCTGCATGTGCCCTCGTGTTTGTATGTGTATTTGATCTATCTTTTACTTAAGATTTCCTTTCGCTGATATCTGCCTCAACCTTCCACATGTTATAAGCACTCCAATTCACAGGTTCTATTTTTCTCTTCCGTTTCTCCTTCTCCCTCTCCTCCAACCTCGACCTCAATATTTCCAACTGCCTTTTACGAAAACTTCCTCCCTCCTTGATCCATAATTCTAACTGCTTTACAGACTCTGGGCCATAATTATTTAGCATGTATTGTATTTTTGATTTGCTATTCCAAGTCCTCTGTGGACCCTCCCTTTGTTTGCTCTTGCCGGAGCCCATTTTCAGCGTTACTGGAAAAGTGTTCAGCTCTCTCTCCCTCTCTCGCGGTACCGTTATCTTTTCCCTTTGACTTGCTTTTTACCTTCGGAGGTCCCCTCTCGCATTGGGCGCGTCTACCTCAATGCCTTGGTTTTCGTAAATCAAGAAACCACGTACCTGGTACGTCTTTGGCAAGTCCAACTCAGCAAGTGGTGGTTCCAAGTCTAAAACCACCCTTAAATTTGCTTTAGAGACGGCAATCCCTTCCCTTGGGTTTTATTCGAATACCAGGCGAGAGTTCACTGGACCATTTTCCTGCTTTACTTATTCTCTTAGAATGACTCTCTACGTAGGACTACTTAAGCCACGACCCTATTCGATTCAAACCCCGGTGCTGGGGCGATCCACAGAATCCCAGTCCTCTCATGCAAAGGGGCCAATTCAGCGCTCGAGATGAAGTGAAAGACCTTCAAGGCACTGGCGCCTGCGCCCTCTGGGAATCTTCAGAATCTCACCCAGTCGCAGGATCCCGGGACGAGCCCCCAAGTTTACTGTCGTGGAAATTAAATCGCCTTGACTCAACTGCTAGCAAGAGCAAAGAAAAAGCTTTATTTTTAACCCCTCTGCATGCAGGACCAATACACTTAGTAAAAATGCCTTGTGTAAGGGCCATGAACAAAATTCACATATTATTTTTATACCATTCTTATCACACGCTCAAGGGCAAGTGCTGGGAAACATTCGAGTTCTTATTTTCCCAATTCCTTGCCATGGACATAACTGTCTTTATGTTTTCCTTAGCTTCTTTGCTGAATTCGATTGCTTGCAGGGCCAGGTTGAATGTTTCCAAAGTTCAGCAAAGACAAGCTGTCTCCTCAACTGCAGAATTCAGCAAATTGTTTGCAAAGTTCAGAAAAGTATTAAATTTAGCAAAGCATTCTCTTTCAGATTTCACAGTAAATGTGAATTTTGTTAATTTTCCATTACAGACTATAACTTGATGCGTTATTTTTAACTTTGTCCTCATGAAATGCAACATAGATGTCAACACATGGGGGATGCTCGTTCAGAAAAAAATGATTTGAATAAACTGATGGGGTGCCATATTGAAGTGCAGAATTGTCCTGGAAATGGATTAGAGATATACCATGTGAGTTGTTCGAGGCTTGTATGTATCAGATGGCAATGGCCGTAGAAGAGGTGTGCTAATAGCTGGCACCAATGAAATGTGCCATGACATGTTGGTGCCAGTTTCCAAAGTAGAGCTCCTTTGGAGCAAGCAGCAAGTTGAAGTTGCCAGGTACCTGGTCTGACCTCTGTATTGAGCATTCTCAACATCCAGCTTTTTCAGTTTATTGGTGAGATACGAAACTGAACATTAATAAGGCTATCAACAAGCTAAAAGCCTTGTTAATTGGCAACTCACGGCTACCTCGTGAGAAACTTACTTTGACACTTAGCAGATGTTTAAATGTCACTAAGTTGCTCCTGATGTCAAGATAGGCCTTGCTAGACTCATCGTGTGATTCTGCCACAAATCTCACTGTGGCCCATATCATTCAGACCCCTGTAAGTCTCCAACTAACTTGTCCATTAATCTGCATCATTCAGATTCCAAACACCTTAATGTTGAGGCAGAGTAGTAGAGAAGGAAACAAATCTTGAACTTCAGTACCCACTAATCATGAGAAGTCCCACCCTATTGCAGAAAAATCCGGGGATTGAGAATTGGCCTCTTAAATGATGAAGAACCATGGCAGACATTTGTCACCCTTAGTAGATGTTGTCCTTAAATCAAGATCAGTGTATGAAATCTTAGTTTCTTATCATGACCAATGACAAACATTTATACATTGCGCTGTACTCATGCAGAATTATACAGGAACACTTTGGAGCTACTCCCAGTTTCCAACTGTGTCATAATGTCATGTATCCGTTGAAAGTCATTCCTTTAGTTTTCTGAGAATTCCATTAACTGACTTTTATTTGTCTGTGGGATGTGGATATCAGTAGCACGGCTAGCATTTGTTGTCTATCCATAATTGCTGTAAGGAAGGGGTAGCAAGTTGTGTTCTTCACTGCTGCACGCCATGATGTTGTAAGTACACTAACCAGGTTTTTAAGAAGGGGTTCCAAGGTTGTGATCCAGTGACTGAGAAGGCAATGCAATATAGCTGCAACTACGCATGATAGACTGGGTAGTAAAGTTAGCTCACATGGGATCCAGGGGAAACTTGCCAATTGCAAAATTGGCTTGAAGGTTGGAGACAGAGGGTGGTAGTAGAGGGTTGGTTCCTTTTCGGATTTGAATCCTGTGACCAGCGATGTGTCACAAGGATAGGGGTTGGGTCCACAGATTTTTGGGATTTATCTTGATGATTTGGATGTGAATATAGGATACATGGTTAGTAAGTTTGCAGATGACACCAAAATAGGTGGTGTACTCAACAGTGAAGAAGACTATCTCAGACTGCAATGGTACCATGATCAGATGGGCCAATAGGCTGAGGAATGATAGATAGAGTTTAATTTAGATAAATGTGAGGTGCTGCATTTTGCTCAGGCAAACCAGGATAGGACTTTTACAGTTAATGGTAGGGACTTGGGGAGTGTTGCCAAACAAAGAGACCTAGGGGTGCAGGTGCATAGTTCCTTAAAAGTGGAATCACAGGAGATAGAGTGGTGAAGGTGGTGTTTGGCATGTTCGCCATCGTAAGTCAGAACTTTGAGTATAGGAGTTGGGACATAATGTTACGGCTGTACAGGACATTGGTGAGGCCCCATTTGCAATACTGCATTTACTACTTGTCACTCTTCCATAGGAAGGGTGTTGTTAAATTTGAGAGAGTGCAGAAAAGTTTTACAAGGATGCTGTTGGGATTGGATGTTTGAATTGTAGGGAAAGGCTCAATAGGCTGGAGTGTCGGAGGCTGAGGGTGACCTTGCGGAGGTTTATAAAATCATGACAGGCATTGGATACATGAATAGCCAAAGGTGGGGAAGTCCAAAGCTAGAGGGCATAAGTTTAAAGTAAGAGGGGAAAGGTTTTAAAACGACTGGAGGGGTAACTTTTTTTACACAGAGTGTGGTGCATGTGTGGAATGAGCTGTCAAGATGTGGGTGCAATTACAACATTTAAAAGGCAATTGGATGGGTATATGATCAGAAAGAGTTTAAAGGTATATCGGCCAATCACTGGCAAAATGGGACTAGGTTAGATTGGGATCTCTGGTCAATCTGGACAAGTTTGACCAAAGAGTCTGTTTCTGTGCTGTATGACTCTAGGACTCTAAGAATCAGGATGCTGTATGAATTGTAGAGGAGCCTGCAAGTGTTGGTGGTTCCCATGCATCTGTTGTCTTTTTCCTTCCAGGTAAGATTGCAAGTTGGAAGGTACTGGTGAAGGATCCTGGAGGAATTTCTGTAGTGCATCTTGTAGCTAATACACATTGACATCACTGTGCACAAGCAAACAGAGCTGCAGTAGTACTGTTGGCACCCTGCGGACTGAAGAATGCAATTGTCTGGCTGTCTCTGTCGACAGGTTTATGGAGAGCCAAGTCCAGTTGTTCGGCAAAACCGTCAATTTGCATAAATTACTTGGATGTACAGATCAAATGTTCGGTTGTTAAATTTTCTGATGACACAAAGATAGGTTAGAACCAAGTTGTAACGAGAAAATAAGCAGGTGGCAGAGGCATATAGTTGGGTTAAGAGAGTGGGTAAAGAACTGGCAAATGGAATATTATGTGAAAAATGTGAAATTGTCCATTTTGGCAGGAAGTATTTTAAAAAAGCATATTGTTTTAGCTGTAAGAGATTGCAGCACTGTGAAATGCAGAATGAACAAGATGTCCTAGTGGATAAATTACAAAAGGTTAAAGTGCAGTTACAGCAAATAATTAGTAAATCTAACAGAATATTAGTGCTTTTTGAAAGGGGAATTTAATTCAAAGGGAGGGAGGTTATGCTTCAGTAACACAGTCTATTGGTCAAATTACATCTGGATGCTATGATCAATATTGTTTTCCCTATTTAAGGAATGATGTAAATGTGTTAGAAGCTTGGACAGGCTAGGATTGTATTCACTAGAGTTTAGAAAACTATAAGGTCACTTGATTGAAACATATAAGATCCTGACAAGGTGAATTTGGAAAGGATATTTCTTCTGACGGAGAAAATGAATAGTCACCCATTTAAAACTGAAATGAGGATTTTGTTTTCCTCTTCGAGGGTTGTGATTCTCTGAAATTATGTTCATCAGGAGACAATAGAAGCAGAGTTTTGACTATTTTTAAGGCGGAAATTCATTCTTGATAAGCAAGGGCATAAAAGGTTGTTGAGTGTTGGTGGGAATATGGAACGGACTTCACAATCATTTCAACCACAACGTTTATGAAAGGTGCAGCAGGAGCAAAGTGGCCTAGTCCTGCTTCTCCGGTTTCCTCCCACAGTCCAAAAATGTGCAGGTTAGGTGAATTGGCCATGCTAAATTGCCCGTAGTGTTAGGTGAAGGGGTAAATGTAGGGGAATGGGCCTGGGTGGGTTGCGCTTCAGAGGGTCGGTGTGGACTTGTTGGGCCGAAGGGCCTGTTTCCACACTGTAAGTAATCTAATCTAAATCTAAATTCATAAGCTAAAAAATTACCTTTGATACAATAATTTCTTTTTGATGGACACATCCGAAGTGGCATGTTATAACATACAGCAATCTGTTTTAAATGTTAGTTTAAGGTTAAAGAAAATAAAAATGTATTCTAAAGCTAGCTCTAGAAATAGCCGGAGGTCATGTCTACTTTCATTTCTAATGTGCGTGCTTGTTTATTCTGTTTTTCTGGTGATGTTGGAACATTATGTTTGCTGACCCAAACACAAGAATAATCCATTGATACTTTTCACAGCTGAAATAGAGAAGTGGTTTCAAACTTTCAATGATACCATTGTTCTACTGCAATTGAGGTAGATCAGAATTCTACCTACTACACCAGGTAAATATTTGGTAAGCAAATGCATTAAGACATCCAGCCGGGTGTTTGGATTTAGGCCATAGATTAGCCTTGAAATAATCAAATGGTGGAACAAGTTTGAAGGGATGAATGGCCTCCTCCTGTTCCTACATTTCAACCTAGACCTCATCTTAACATGGGAACAGAGACTTCACTTATGGAGAGGGTGAAAACTATGCAAATCCAGCCTGTATCACATTAGATACATTGGCATTTAGGAAGTCACTACAGGGTTATGCCAAAAAAGCCTTGGAGCAATTGCAGTAGAAAGGTACAGGGTGCAAAATTTGACCAAGAAAAACTAGAGATATGTTGCTACTACATTGCCAAGTGGAAGCAATGAATGAAGCAGAAAGAATCTTACATCCTCCTCAAAACTCACAAGGTTTTGTGCAATCAGTAAACTTGTAAATATTGCATTTGATTCCCACATCCAAATCATTGATATATATTGTGAAATGTTGGACTTTGAACAGTGATTGCTGCAGTGCTCCAGTCATCACCTTCCATTTGAACAAAGACCCATTTATTTCTATTCACTGTTTCCTATCTGCGAAGCAATTCTCAATCCATGTCCACATCTGATCACAAATTCTATGTTCTTTAATATTGCACACTAACCTCACATGTGGGACTTGATCAAAAGCTTGCTGAAAATCCAAATACACCACATATACTGGATCTCCCATTTGTATTCTACTATTAACATGCTCAAAAAATTCTAGTTGGTTTGTCAAAGATAATTCATGTTGGCTTTGTCTAATCCCATTAATATTTTATAAATCCCGAAATTATAATACAGGTAGTTCTCCTATAACACCATAATTGCATTGTAGCAAAACTTAGCTAAATAGAAAATTGCTTTATATAAATAATGGGGCATATGGGAAAAGTGGGGTTAGTGATAGACTAGCAAAACTAATCACTTACAATCACTCAAAAATCACCCAAAAGTCTACACAAAATATTGCAAAGCCAGAATGAAGGTTGAAATCATATTTATTAATAGAACAAAAGTAAATTTAACACAGTACATTTAAAAAATGTAAGAAGGCTGCTCTCTGAACAGTACCTCTCACAGAAAGCTGTTCTGTTGGCAGCTGACATTGGCACATGTCGGGTATGGCTCAAAGACCAGCGCTGACATTGCGCATATGCAGAGCACCATGGAGATTTTGGCGCTTGCGCAGAATGAACCGTACACAAACTAATCCCTGCTGGAATCATGCTATTGCAAGCAGAGATAAGCATTCTCAAAAATACCATTCCCTAATTCTTCAGCGATGTTATAGCCAAATTTTGCTGCTGAAACGCGCATTACCCTGGGGCTACCTGTACTCTAACATATTCCCTGATGTTAGTCTAACCTATATGTAATTCCCTGTACTCCCATTCCCTCCTTTTTTTCAACATGGTTTAGAGGGATATGGGCCAAATGCTGGCAAGTGGGACTAGATTAGGTTATGATATCTGGTCAGCATGGATTAGTTGGACCAAAGGTGTGTTTCTGTGCTGTACCTCTCTATGACTCTATAATTGACATCCTGTTCTATATTCACACAGTACTGTCAGATTAAATTGTCATTTATTTTGATGATGCTTATGGAATGTTCATGCTACATAATTGCTGCAGTGTCTGAATACATAATGCTCAGTACCCACCAAAAGAAAATAATATGTTGCATGAAGCATTTTGAGATGAGGTGGCAAGATACTTTATAAATGCTAATACCTGTATCCATTTTGATTAATATACTTAGCTGGTGATGAGTTAAAAAAAGGATTTACATTTTGCAACCAAAGTCTGGGATCAAACACAGTGAGGGGCTGGAGTTTTTTGTCCTGTTTTGAATTGGCAGTCTCTGAGAGAAGAAGTTTGGCTATTGTCGTTGCAGCATGAAGATTTATAAATTGCATGCCTAACCTCCCATTACCATCCTTTGGAAGTTCAGAGAATAGAAACTAAGTTACAAGTATTATTAATCTTCCTTAAGATGAATTGGAAAAGGTGGCACTGATTGACATCTTCAGGTAATTAATCAAGAGACAATCTCATATACCTGTGAAACAATGCATCATAGAAACTGCTTAAGTAATTTGGCTATTTTGCTTTGTTCCTTTTTTTAAAAATAATCCTTAACTTGTTGATCTGGTTTTTTATGTGGGAATGGGGCTGAAAACAAAGGTTATTGTATTTAAATCGTAGGCATTAATTTAATTATTTGGTTGTTTAACTTTGCTGAGCTAAAGTTACTGTATTATAAACAAATTGTTAAGTTATAAACCTGGTGTCTGATATTGATTATTCACAAAGTCTGGGACTAGTTATTCAGAAAGTTTGGTTAGGAACTATTAGGGTCAATTTTGAGTCATTGACTATTTTAATTTTACTGTGTTGTGAATACAGGAATAGAGAGGCTGATTTGATTTGGCTGTCTCCATGTCATAACACTATGCACTGTCCTCCAAGACTCACATCCATGTGGATGTTCCTGAACCCTTGTTTAGGGAAGCACACTGGTCAATTGCAGTTATGGCAAGCCTAAAGAAACAGTTAATTTTTATTAATGTGTATATAATTGAAGACAAATAAAGTGTGACAGAATAAATAAGCTGAACAGTGGAGGGAAACTTCCAAGTTGCATTTCATTTATAGAGCTGACCTTGATCTCTGTAGTCCACAGCCACAACTGTAAAGTTACCATAGTCCCACTTCTCATTAGAGAAAAGTTATTGGTGAGAGAGATTAACCCTGAAAATCACCATGCCTCAGGCAAGGGGCAAGATTGACAGAGTGGGACTTGAATGTGCATGGTTGGTGTCACTCTGCATTGCAAACCAACTGTCTAACCACCTGAGCTAATTGACCCCATGTAACTAAAAGGAACATGCAGATGGTGAATCTAAATCCACTGATTACTATCCATTCTTTCTTTTTTCTATTTTCTCAAAGATTTATTCCTTCACTCAAGTTTTCTATGAATAGACATTTTGTATTTCTACAGCTCTAATCAGCCCTGTATTTCAAAGATATATAATCTTATCAATGTGTTGAATATCATTTAAGTCAATCTAACAGAAATATTTTCCGGTCTTCCCCTTTCAGATATTGCTGGAATTCTGTTTCCTTTCTCCCAATCACTCAAAGTTTTGTTCCTTCTTGCACACCATGTTCTTTCTAGTTTCTGCCTTTCTCCTTCTGCATTTAATTTCCCCTTTCCTTCTCTCTTTCAATGCCATCAATTTCCACTTGTTCCCTTTTACTTTCATTCCTTTTTCCCTCTTTTGCCACTGTAAATATATGGCTTACTTGAAAAACAGAAGGCTGGCTGTGACTGTGGATGGATTCAGTATTCAGAAGCCTGTGGTGACATTGTGTGACCCACGCAGGGGGCGGTCACGTGACGTTCCGTCTCGCGTCCCAGAAGAGTGCGGGATGGTTACGTGACATCCCGTTTCGCGCCCAGGAAGATTGCGGGCGGTCACGTGACGTCCCGTTTCGCGCCCAGGAAGAGTGCGGGCGGTCACGTGAGGACCCGTTTCGCGCCTAGGAAGCTGGCCGAGGAGGTCACGTGATGCTCCATTTCGCGGGCAAAAGAAGGTCACGTGGGGTTGGACATCCGGGAATGTGAGGAGGAGGGGAAGGGAGTCAGATCAACACCCAATCAGAAGATAATTCTACCTCAGTGTTTGTATGACGTTTTTTATTGTCTGGAGCAGGGACAGAACGAGGTCTTACTTTTTGAACTGGCACACTTTGTAGTTTTGTCAGGGACAAAAAGATTTAGACCCAGAGCTCTGAATGCTTTGTCCACTTACTGTTTAAAATAAATAAAGAGTGGGAGACCGAATATCTTCTCCTGTTGCTTCATTTAAAAGCGCACGCAGGACTTGGCTCACACATAGAAGAAAGTAAGTTGGTAAATTGAGCCAAAGTCCAACAAATTGGTGACCCTGACGTGATGAAGACGGAGAAGTGACGCAAAGAGAGAAAAATAGAAACAACGGACAACTGACGTTTGATGACAACAACTAGCGGCGCCGCATAAAAAAGGTGAGCAGACGCCTGTTTATATCGAAGTTCTGCAATTGGAGATACTAAATTGATTGTTGTCATTATACTGCAAGTGTCCTAGTAATAGTAAGTGGATAAAGTATTAATATAGTACGTACGGTTTTAAAGTCCTGTGGGGTTAGAGTCCCCATAAAAGCAACAAAGTTTGAGGCGTACAGGTTTAAAGTCCCGTGGGGTTAGAGTCCTCATAAAAGCAACAAGGTACGTATGTGTGAGGAGGTTTAAAGTCCATTGAGCAGGATCTCATAAAAGCAACGCTCACAAATTTTGGTATGATTCATGTGTTGTAAGTTTTAAGAATTATATTGGGGAATGTACGGAGGGTGGTAGAAAAGCCAGTAGCGTTTTGAAGACAGAGACGGTGGTGTTTCAGTGAGAGAGAGTCAAGGCTGGAAACCTAACGGTGATACGAAACTGCTGGTAAATCTCGCTGAAAGGGTCAGTTGCTCGGGTGCACTCCATCCAAACTGACTAGCCACCGGATTTGTCTTTGATTGGGTTGGTTGCTCGGTTATATTTATATCCAAACCAACTGACTACTGGACGGGAGGATTAAAACAAACATACATAAAATGGAAGGGGAGTTTGATAAAGAGTGTGAAGAATACGGAGGATGTTCTTCCGATTTAATGTTACCCGTAAAACAGCAGTGGGGTAAAGCCAGAAGTCAGTTAGTCAGTGGGCTCGCAAAGAACAAACAAAAAATAATGATGGAGAAATATGATAAGATTTGGGAGGAATTACAGAAACAGGGCAAAGTTCCTAAAGATGAGGAGAGGAAGAAATTGTCACTGTTTTTAGGAAAAGCAGAAGAGCAAGCTAACTTAGAGTAGAAGAGCACATGAAGGGAAAGAAAGGGTCAATATTAGTTAGAAGAAAGTGGACAAAAGAAGGTGGGGAGAAAGAAGACAGGAGGATTCATCTGCACAACATGACGTTAGCCTGTATGGCGGTAGAAACATTACAAAAGAGAGTAGGTGGTACCTCTACAACAGAATTAACAAAGGAAACAGAAAATTCAGGACCATCCGCGCCATTATATCCTAAATTGCCTGTGATACAATCACTGCTCTCATATCCTGTAATACAAATGCCACTTATGTATGTTCAAGAAGGGGTCTTAGATATGCAAGAAGTAGGAACAAGAGAGTACAACGTAGTAAAACAGAGACTGGCGGAAGCTGTAGAAGAAAGTATCAGAAAAGTAGAAAAATTAACACTAGAAGTTGATCAGAGGGTTAAGGAAGCGGAGGAAGCAAACAGGGTGATAATGATGCATAGTAGAAACAAAGAACAGCCAAAACAGGGGAGATGTTTAGCAGTGCAGGAGCCAGATGCTCATTCGACACCGTATAAGGCTGAGAATGAAAAGAGGGGAAGATTACATGATTCAGGTCAGCTATTGGATGATGGGTTCTCAGATAGAAGAAGGAGATTTGAGGGAAGAACAGGATAGAGAGATATTGGATGGGGAGAAGTCTAAAAGTAGTATAGATATTGAGGACGAAGAATCCCTGATAGACGATGATCCAAACACTTACCCAGTCACTTTGAAAGGCTCACTCACAATGCATACCGAACATGGCCCTTTACTGAAGCCCCTCCCTGAACCAAGTTACAACTTGCGTCAAAGAGACACATTACGACAACCTATAAAGTATCAGCACCACCAAATGCCATTAATTTATAGAGGCTCTTATCTGGGGAATGTTTATCAGCCCTTCACATATACTGATATGAATTGCATCCTGGATAAAATGCCCCCACCCATGGAGGGAGGTGGGCCCTGGATGACAAAATTTTCTCAATATACACTAGGTCACAAGTTAGCCATGGGCGACTGGAGAGCATTATTGGGTAAGCAATTGAGTATGTGGGAAATACAGCAGATTGAAGCGTCTGCGGGGACCACCTTATTACCTGATTCGGACCCGTTTGCGCGGCATACCACATGTGTGGGAAGGGCAATGAGGGAGAGATTCCCGATTCCACCGGGAGCGATGTACTCACTCACCTTCACAATGAAGGAGGGTGAGGATATGCCTGCCTTTTTGGCTAGGTGTAAGGACACGTGGACAGATACTGCAGGGAGCCATCCAGGGTCAGGTCAGTTACAGACTACGTTATTTAGGAACGCTGTTATGGCAGGGATGCCTAAGGAAGTAAAAGAGGCAATGGAGAGTAATCCTGACATCCCAGGTTGTTCTACAGAACAGTGGGAAAAACATTTGACGCACCACATGAAGCGTTACAGGACAAAACAGGATGAGGATAAACAGAGTAATGAGTCAGCTCAAGTGCAATTGTTGAAGTTACAGCTCAATGAGGCTAGGAGGAAGGCTAGTGATACAAAGAAGGCCTCCCAAAAGACAACTAATCAGATGGTTCAGCGGCCGTTGCCACAAAACAACCTCCCGAGTTTAAACCCAACACCTGATTGGATGCCACCCTATCCTCAATATGGGGGCAGGCCTATAGGTGTTCCCGGAGGAATGCGTGGTAGAGGAAGGGGCCGCGGAGGATTCAGAGGTCAGCCACCCAACACCTGTTTTGAATGTGGCCGACCTGGGCATTGGAGAAGGGATTGCCCCATGTTGTGGGGAACCCAGAGAGGCCAGGGATTGATCCGAGGACAGTATGTCCGCGGAAGTCAGCCTCCTTTTCAACAGGCTGTTCAGCCTTATCAAGTCCCAAATGCAGCTGCAGCCCCGGTGCAAGGACAGTACCCCCAAAATATGCTGGAAGGGCAGGGGTATGAATATTGATGGGGCATGTGGGGTTGGCAGACCCCTTTATGCAAATGAGGGTAATGGACAAGAATCTGTCTTTTTTGGTTGACACGGGTGAAAGATTTTCTACCATCACTTGTGATATACCTCGGTCAAGCATGTCATCCTCTAGCGTCCAGTTCTCGGGTAAACCAGAAAATCTGCCTTTGACATCGCCACTGATCACATCAGTGGCCGGACAGACCTTTCGTCACCAGTATATTTCATCACCTGCATGCCCGTGAATTTGATGGGACGTGACTTGCTGGTGAGATGCGGGTCTCGGTTTTGTGCGGACCAGACGGACTGGTGGTGACCTTTCCAAATGGCCATTCCGTCAACTGTTCTATGACAATGATTCACTCTGGATCCCAAATGATGTTATCACCGGACACATCACCAACAGCAGAAGGGCAGTGGGCAGATATATACTGGGGACTTCTCGAACCCGAAAACAGGCAAAACAATGGCATACAGTCTTTATACAGCCAATGGCGACCCTGGGTTCAGATGCTGCACCCCTATGCTCCTCCTGCAGATCCCCTTCATGTTACCTTATATTATGATAGAGATGATAACGAAATTTATCAGCATGCATTCTATCAGCACCTAGAAGGGACTCAATGGGATATTTCTTCCAGTTGCGTTCTGCTTGGAAAGGAAGGTGTGGTGGGTGTTGTTGAATTAACTGCAGAACAGTTGGAATGGTATGAGATGTCTGAAGAAGCTATACCTCATGTCACATTGGCCGTGCATGCTGAATATCAGGCCAAGGATCTGGGACCTATGTCCAAATGCTTGATGGTGCTAATGGACTGAGTGTGGACTCAGTTACCTGGTTTACAATATTCACCATCAGAGGAAGCCTATAGAATTATGTACAGGACAACTGACAAGGTACTGCTGGAACATAGGCAGATTGAAAGGTTTCATGGTAGGGAGAAAACAGACCATCCACAGGCTGCAGCGATGCTTGACTCTCTACCAGATACCTTGTGGACAGCAAGTTCAACGGACGTTGGTTACTGCAAACATGTCACACCAATCACATTCGATTTAATTGACCACACTCCAATTTGGCAGAGACAATATTCACACAAACACAGACTGAAGCCGGCATTGCTGACACAGTTGAAGGATTGTTAGCAGCAGGGGTGCTAGAACCCTCCCAGTCAGCCTGGAACACCCCTATCTTACCTGTAGAGAAGCAGAATACAGGTAAATATAGGATGGCGCATGATCTTCGATGGATTAATAGTGTCGTTTCTACTCCAACAGTTCCAGTTCCAAACCCTTACATTGCGATGTCTGTGCTGACCTCTGACCATAAGTGGTTCTCGTGCATTGATCTGGCCAAGACGTTCTTCTGTTTGCCCCTAGCTGAACATCTGAGGGATATTTTTTCGTTTACCTACAAAGGTCAACAATTGCGTTATACAAGGGTCCCTCAAGGGTTTATTTTGTCAACTGGGGTGTTTAATCAGGTATTGAAACAGCAGCTGAAGGATGTGACACTCCCAAAAGGGGTGGTATTGATCCAGTATGTGGATGACATTCTTTTGGCAGCACCTGATCATGTTTCTTGTTTGGAAGCCACAAAGTCGTTGCTGTTTCACCTGTATAGTGTCGATTTCAAAGTTTCACGGGTTAAATTGCAATGCTGCAGACAAACGGTGTCTTTTCTGGGTAGAATTATTTCTGCTAAGGGAACAGGTGTGTCTCCGTCTCATAGATCCTCCATTCTGCATCATACCAAACCAGTCACTGTAAAAGACATGCTCTTCTTTCTTGGGTTGGCAGGATATAGTAGACAATTCGTTGCATCATATGGGGAACTCACTTTCCCTCTCAGGGCCATGGTAACTGAACAAGGTATGAGAAATTTGTCGGCCCATCTGCAATGGACTACGGAGGCGGACAAAAGTTTCATATCTCTTAAACAGGCTTTAACGCGGGCTGCTGATTTAGCGGTCCCAGATTAAAAAGAGCCATTTTTCCTCGACATTTCTGAAAAGTTACACACAATAAATGGTGTTCTTTTTCAGAAAAAAGGAGGAGGCAGGCAGGTGCTGATGTATGTAAGTGTTACTCTTGACCCAGTAGAGGACAGACACCCGCCATGTACAAGACATGCAGCAGGGGTAGCAAAAATTCTCCAAAAGGTAGCACATATAGTCATGGGCCATTCATTAACAGTACTGACGACACATAGTATAATGGCCTATGTGAACTCAGCAGCCTTTACAATGACATCACTGCGGCAAACTAGGTTAGAGAAAATCTTGAATGCACCACATATAATTTTTACACATGAAGGAATTAACATGGCTGATAATATGGGAGAAGGAGAGCCACACATCTGTGAGGAAAGGGTTCAGAGAGATACCAAAGTTAGGGCAGATTTACAGGCAATTCCATTAGTAGACCCAGAAGAAGTGCTGTTCACAGATGGTTGCTGTTATAGACATCCAATTGAAGGACTTAAAGCAGCCTATGCAGTGGTGCGACAGACAAGTGAGGGATTTGAGGAAGTGTTGACAGGAAAAGTGACAGGTAAAGAATCAGCCCAGTTGGCTGAACTACAGGCAATGATAGCTGCGTTAGAATGGTCAGAGGGAAAAAGAGTAAATATCTACACCGACTCTGCATATGTGGCAGGGGCTATACAGGTAGAACTTAGTCAATGGATCAGGGCAGGATTCTTAACAGCAGCAAAAACCCCAATTAAACATGAAAAAGATATGAAAAGATTAGCGGAGGCCCTAATGAAACCGCAGAAGTGGCGGTGGTCAAGTGTAGAGGACATGATAAAGCAGATACAGTAGTAGCGAAGGGTAATCAGGAAGCCGACTCAGCAGCAAAGAAAGCAGCAGGGTATACCCCACAGTATATAATGATGTAAACAGAGAGAATAGTGTATGACCTGCTGCCTGCTTGCGATGCGAATGTGTTAATAAAAGAGCAGCAGAAAGCCTCTCCTCATGAACTGACAGTATGGAGAGAGAGGGACCACAGACTCAGAAGTGATTTGGAGGTCACCGGACGGTAGACCAGTGCTACCCCCAGGTTTGATAGCTTCGATGCTTCAGGAGGCTCATGGGCTCACACATTGTGGAAAAACACTGATGCAGAGGTATCTGACACATTGGTGGCATCCGTTTTTGCCAGCAATGATTGAAAATTATATCAGGGAATGTAGAACGTGTACAGAATATAACGTGAGACCAACAGTGAAACCACACGAGGGAAAATTCCCTCTCCCAAGAATGCCAGGTCAGGAAATAGTGATTGACTACACTGATATGATAGAGAGAGTAAACGGATACCGGTACCTTTTGGTAGCAGTGGATGGCCAGAAGCAATACCTGCGAAAAAGGAAGATGCAAAGACAGTGATCAAATTCTTGATAAACCAATATATTCCAACGCATGGGTTTCCAAAGAAAGTCAGGTCAGATAATTGAACACATTTTAAGAATAAAGACCTGCAAGAAGTTGAAGCAGCTTTAGGACTGAAACATGCGTTTGGAACAGTGTACCATCCTCAGTCCCAGGGAAAAGTGGAAAGAATGAATCAGTCCATAAAAGGAAAAATAGGAAAAGTGTGTGCACAAACAAAGTTAAGCTGGGTGGATGCCCTACCTTTAGCTTGAATGTCCATCAGAAGCTCAGTAAACTCTATTACAGGGTTCACTCCGTATGAGCTAACAACAGGGCAGCAGTTCCCGGGACCAGGAGCTGGAATACAGATGTTAGAGGGATGAGGAGCCCCTCTAAGGTACAAACCTTACTATGACCAACTAACAGCTTTGGTGTCAGCTTTCTCCAAACAGGTTGGATCGGAAAAGGGGGAACTACAGAGCCAGGCGCCATCTACCACAGACTGGGTCCTGCTGAAGGTGATCAAACGGAAGTGGTCGGAGCCAAGGTGGACAGGACCTTATAAGGTAGTGGAGAGGACATCTCATGCGGTCAGACTGCAGGGGAAAGGAGAAAGCTGGTACCATTGGAGCCAGTGTGCAGCTACGGAACCGCCAACGAGAACTCTAGAACAAATAAGAACAGAAAGAGAGTAGAAGGGTCTTAAACGTTTAATGTACGCAGGAAGAGGGTTCTAGAAAAAGGGGGAGAGGTTCTCAAGATTTCTAACCAAAGTTGTGTCAAGGATATAATTTCTATCTCTGTAAGCAGCCCACATTACCTTAGGCTGTGGAGGTTGGGAGTCTTTGCTATTGTTTTATGTATAAGTGTTATGCTGCTGTTAATAGGAGTATTAACCACGAGGGACAAACACACAGGCGAGGGAGGAAGTTTCAGGAACAAAAGATCAACAGGACAAGAGGCGGATAAATGTTTAAGGGAGACGAGGAGCCAGGTACACATCAGGCACGATAGAAATCATGGTACAACATATCAGTTTGATTTATGCGAAGTAATTGATTGTGGCAAAGATGTAAGAAGCTGGAGGGAGTATGATGTATACCTTTGCTTCTATGCCATTTACTATGACCCATGCCCGTTGTGGGATAATGTATTAACATGGACTGGGGTACGATGGACCCCCAAGAGGTCGTCACCTTCGGATAATAGATGGAACATTCGAGATCATGTGAGCCTGACAAAGGGGCAACTCGATCATTCTTCAGAGCTAAAAAATCCACTTTTGTTAACCCTGACAAAATTTGATACTAATCCTAGTCCAAAAGAGGTACAGATTTACTGTGAGAGTGATGACAGAAGCTTTTATTTAGTAGTAGGTGTAGATCAATCTGGAGTGGATAACATGGGATTATTGAAGGTAACCTTAGTGGACCCTCCTATGAGCCAGCCACAAACTGAAAATACAAGTATGGAGATAGAACCAAGTTCAGGAGTTGTGGTAATAGACCACAACAACCTTACGAGAATGGATATTATTAAATTAGCTACCGGGTATGGGGACAAGAACTTATGGCTAGACTGGATGACAGCGACCGCAACCTCAATGAATATGAGTAATTGCATCGCATGTTCTTCGGCAAGGCCAACCCTATTTACTACCCCAGCTCCATTGTTCCCTAATATAGACCCAATAGGATTTCACTGTATGATGACCCTCACTATGCAGGCGGACCCTCCAAATTGTACCACATTAAGTGCTATTTTCCCACCTGTAAAGAATTCTACGTTGCCTCCAGTGTTTACACCAAGGGCCAACAATTATACATGTTTTGCTCGAAAGTCAAATATAGTCTTGGGAGACATGCCTGCTGATTGGTGTCAGGGTACAATTAATGTAACCGGCTGGCAGAACGCTAGCACAATGGTTTGGGCCAGAGCTGATCTTTTTTGGTACTGTGGAGATAGAACACTGCATATTAGTCTACCTCCACATTGGTCTGGAACCTGTGCAATGGTCAGGTTAGGAGTACCCTTATTTCTCTTAGGAGAACGACAACGGGGAATAAATCCGTATACACGAATTCGTAGGGACTTGTTTGATGTCACATCTGGCTCAACCACTTACATAGATGCAATAGGTGTTCCCCGCGGTGTACCTGATGAATATCAATTGGCAGATCAGATAGCAGCAGGATTTGAGAATCTCCCAATTATCGGTGTTTTATTTCCAGTTACGCCGAATAAAAACGTTAACCGAATTAATTATGTACATTACAATGTTCTCAGGCTAGCCAATAGAACTAGAGATGCGGTGGCGAGACTCTCTGAACAATTGGTAGCGACTTCATTGATGACAGTGCAAAATAGAATGGCTTTAGATATGTTGTTAGCAGAGAAAAAGGGAGTGTGCTCTATGTTCGGAGACCAATGTTGTACGTTTATCCCCAACAATACGGCACCTGATGGCTCGGTAACCAGAGCCCTGATAGGATTAAGAACTTTGTCTGAAGAAATGCATGAACATTCCGGTATTGACAACTCTCTAGGAGGAATTTTTGATTCATGGTTTGGGAAATGGAAAGGATTAATTGCCTCTGTGTTTATGTCCCTCGGTGGTATGATTATTGTGTTAGTGTTGTGCGGATGTTGTTGTATTCCCTGTATTAGATCTTTGTTAAACAGGGTAATTATTACAGCAATTGAAGGGAAGGCTCCCCCATCCTACCAGATGTCACAGATGGAGACAGAAACTATGGCTCTCGCAAGAAGGGAAGACTATGCATCGGAGAGCGAATGTGATGTATAGAACTGGTTGGTTGGTCTCATTTTTCTGAGACCAAAAGGGGGACTTGTAAATATATGGCTTACTTGAAAAACAGAAGGCTGGCTGTGACTGTGGATGGATTCAGTATTCAGAAGCCTGTGGTGACGTCGTGTGACCCACGCAGGGGGCGGTCACGTGACGTTCCGTCTCGCGTCACGGAAGAGTGCGGGGCGGTCACATGACGTCCCGTTTCGCACCCAGGAAGATTGCGGGCAGTCACGTGACGTCCCGTTTCGCACCCCGGAAGAGTGCGGGGCGGTCACGTGACGTCCCGTTTCGCGCCCAGGAAGAGTGCGGGCAGTCACGTGACGTCCCGTTTCACGCCTAGGAAGCTGGCCGAGGAGGCCACGTGATGCTCCATTTCGCGGGCAAAAGAAGGTCACGTGGGGTTGGACATCCGGGAATGTGAGGAGGCGGGGAAGGGAGTCAGATCAACACCCAATCAGAAGATAATTCTACCTCAGTGTTTGTATGACGTTTTTTATTGTATAAAAGACTGGAGCAGGGACAGAACGAGGTCTTACTTTTTGAACTGGCACACTTTGTAGTTTTGTCAGGGACAAAAAGATTTAGACCCAGAGCTCTGAATGCTTTGTCCACTTACTGTTTAAAATAAATAAAGAGTGGGAGACGAATATCTTCTCCTATTGCTTCATTTAAAAGCGCACGCAGGACTTGGCTCACACATAGAAGAAAGTAAGTTGGTAAATTGAGCCAAAGTCCAACACCACCATCTCTGAATCTCCATTTGTTGTTCCTTTCTTCCCCATAAAATCATATGCGTCTTTGTTGCCATTGCTGTCATTGTCGTTCATTCTGTCTCTTCTCAGCACTATTCCTCTCTGAGTTTTATTGCATAAATAAATAATCCTGGTCTTAAAGTTAAGAATTTTTGTTTTTATGAGAATGGTCATCCAGCAGAGACCAGATTGACTGACATTAATAGCAGAATTCTAGTAGGAGTGGCACTAAGGGGAAAGGGACATGATCTATGCTGTCTTTTGTCAGAAATGCTGACATTTGGCCAGCTTGGAATGTTTTCCTCAAAATGGTTCAAATACCATCATGACAATTTTAAGAATTTGATTTCATTTTTAAAATGCCTCAAAAATACAAAAGCTGGTATCATTAAAAGTGACCTTAAACTTTCAGGATGCCCTTATAAGGGAAACTAGGGATGGGAAATAGTTGGCATTCTTAACAATGATACCCACATTCCGATATTGTTCAAAACCCAGTGTACTTTCTTCATAAAGCGCATAGTGACATTTGCAGACTGGTATGCAATGTTGTATAAAATCTTCCACTCAGTCTCAGCGTCAATGTTCTCATTGTTATTTACTGCTGTGTTGATGTTAAACATTTCAGTTGGATCTTTGAAACATTTGTCAAATTTCTTAGTTGATTTAGAATTTTGCTTAGTGAAGGTGAATGGCAAGCAAGAATTTATATCCAATAATGAAATGATCAATGTACCTGTCAATACTCTTCACTATCCTAATGATTCTGATGTTCTGTATATTTCAGTACAAAACATTACATGGTAAACAAGATGTCAGTGTTTTTGTATCATCTTCCTCTTCCAGTGCTACCCATTACAGTAATGGATCTGCGGGAAAGAATGAAAAAAGGCAAAAAATGGTGAGCATTATCCTATTGAAATTAAGGAAACAGAAAGGGGATTCGAAGCTTTGCCTATATAATGCGTCAAATGGATCCAGTAGTGACAGGGGAGACACTTGGTCAGGAGCATGGTGCTGGCAAGATACCACTGATCTCATTAACTTTCATGGCAAGCGTGGAATGCCTTCCCCTGAACATAGTGGCCTTGTTCTCAAAAAGGTTAAGAGTTAAAATATGTGAAAACCACCTCTTATTGGCCCATTTTTGGTAGATCTTCTGCCTTAATTTTTTCTGAAACGTAATCAACAAAATAAATCAAAAGCATTTGATTTTGGTGCTATTTGATTCAGACATTCTGAATTGGCTTGGTTAGTGAGAATATATAATGAAAGTATAGAGTGTTGACATTCAATGCTAAGGACGGAAATACAATTTCCATTAATGTTTACGTAAACATATCACTGACCTGGACTGTATCTTGACTGAATTAATTCAGGAAGGATCTGTGTCCCATAGACAACTCAACTAATAATTGCAGGCTGCCTTCTTTCCTGAATGATTTGAAGACATAATTTTATTTAAAACACTATTCATTATGTGTTTTATCCACCTGATGAAGGAGCAGCACTCTGAAAGCTGATGCTTCCAAATAAACCTGTTAGTCTATAACTTTGTGATATGTGATTTTTAACTTTATATTTTGAATGCTTTGATGATTCCATAAACAGGAAATTAAGTGATTTAACTTAGCTTTCAACTTATGTACTTAGTCATTTGTATACAGAACTTGAGTATTGCTGGAAAAAATACCCATTTTGTCAAAGTTTTTCATCTTGCATTCAGGACAATTTACAAGAACACAAATTCAAGGAGATGAACTCCATTTCAGCAACAAGTTTGTAAGTTGAACAAATAGCTCAGGTAATATTTTTAACATTTTAGTTAAAGCCAAGTTCATCTATGGAATTGCAGGAATCTCAATGTGCATACTGACGAGTAAACATAGGTTTGTGGAAATTGGAGTCGAGAACCCCTGGAAGATGTCTCAACTAGGACATCAAACAAAGGGAACCTATTTGACTGTTCCATTTCAAAAAATGATTTTAGGCACAGCTAAAGATGGCAGATTTCCATCCGTAAACAAAATTAGTAAACTAGTGGTTTATGATGGACACCACTAGGTTAGCTTTTTGTGTCTGTTTACTAAAGTCAAATTTCACTATGGTGGCTTTCAAACCCATGGCCTCAGAACATTAGTCTAGGGATTATTGATTATGAGTGACATTGTCACTTCATCACTACTTTCCGTAATGTGAAGGAATCCTTAACTGTGGAAATTAAAAACTTGCTCAGGGATGGTTGTACCATTTCATTCAGTCATATGACCAGTTCTTGTTGTGGAGAAGCAGTCATAAGTCAGATAGGGTGTAAAGAGAGATCACTTTTATTTGTCTTGGGCTGCTCATTCATGTGTGGACCATGTGATAGAGAGCCTTGAGGACAAACCCTACCATATATATCACCAGCAACCCATTGCCCTAACAAAGACCAGCAATTTCTTTTTCAATTTACTTTGCTTTTGAGTAAGGATCTTTAGTTATGCTGAATGGCAGGTCTAGTGGACATAATTTTGGACATGCCATTAAAGACGTGCATTGTTGATATAATCATGACTGACATACATAATTTTTTATATATGTATTATAGATATATTTATTTAGATTGACCTTGTGATCTTGCAACACTATCAGACATTCATGTTCCATGTGAAATTCAGACAGTTTGTTCAAAGCTGCAACATGTCTGAGTTATGCCAGCTAAGTGTGCTTTCAAGGATTCACTGTCTTCATTAGGCACTGATTTGTGGCAGAAAAGCTGGGAGTAAATGAGTTTAAACGCAGTAAATACCTCTTCATGTTTGTGGGATGAAGGCACACAAAAGTTGAAACTATATGCAAGGACAAACACTTCGCTTTCAGATAGTACATGGTCAGTGAGATTTACTACATGTTTCGTGGTGTCACTAATTATGGAGAGCAGGCGGGAAAGTGGAGTTGAGGCAAGATGAGATCAGCCATAATCATCAAATGGCAGAGCAGGCCCAAGGGATTGAATAGCCTGCTCGTGCTCCTAATTCTTACGTACTTAAGTGCATGGCAATGTGAGTTTAGTGTGTGGGTGTTTTTTAAATGGACACTGTTAACAATATATAGTTTGGGGAAAATTCTGTAAGACATTGAAATTTGGGAAAAGATTCTTGGTTCTGGAAAATACAGTGTTTCTTCAAGCTAACCAAACTAATGTTACTATAATGCTATTTAATAAATGGAAGTGATCGTGTACTGATATTGCCATTGGGATAATCCTCAGGAGACATGGGTTTAAATTCTAACATAGCAAATTATCAAATCTGAATTCAATAAAATCTACTATTTTATTTGCTGATCTAACCATGTTGATAATTGTCAAATTCTATCTGGTTTAATGCTGTTCTTTAGGGAAGGAAATTGACTATCCTTACTGGATCTGGTTTACATGGCCTGACAGGCCAGTCAGTCATATCAAACTGCTGTTACATCTAAACAAAGGAATGAAACCAGATAGATCATGCAGGCATCAACCTAGGCACCAAAAATGACAATGGCAAACACGGTGCTGTTGACTTGAGCAAAGTTGGAAGAGCTGCCCTACAAACTAGTCAAGCCACAGCCTGGAATAGTCATACTCATTACTTACAATGTCCCAGAGATCATCATCACCATCCTTGTTATGACCTGTCCTGTCCCATTCACTGGCTGGTAAGACCCACCAGAGACGACTGCACAGTGGTATAAGATGGAAAAGTGCTGCCATGGAAATCCTCAGCATTAACACTGGACACTATGATACCTCATGGCATCAAGTCAAACATGGGTAATTAAACCACCCAATTATTGCTATGTAACCACCCTGCCAATATGATTTATCAGTGCTATAAAATGTTATCACCATTTGGAAGAGGCGCTAAGAGTTTCAAGAACACAGCATATACTCTGGGTGTAGGATTTCAATGTTCATCATCAAGAGTGGCTTGATACAATGACTGCTGGTCAAGTTGTAAAGGACAAAGTTGTTAAGTCTGTGGCAAGTAATGAGGGAACCAATAAGAAAGAAAACATACTTGACATCATCCCTATCAATCTAAGTGTTGCTGATCTATCCTTGGCAGCATCAGTTGCAGTGACCACCAGATAGTTCTTCTAGAGATAAAGTCCTGTCATCACATCATTTTTCACCCTCCAATATGTTGTGTGGCAATACCACTATGCTAAATGGGGCAGACCTCAAACAGACTTAGCACTCAAAATAATGCATCCACGAAATGCTCTTTTGGCCATCAGCAGCAGCAGAATTGCACTCCAATACAATCTATAACCTCAATGCCTGGCATATTCCTCATTCTGCCATTGACATCAAACCAGGAGATCAACCCTCGTTCAAACAAGAGTACAAGAGGGCATGCCAGGAACAGCACATAACTAAAAATGAGGTGTCAATCTGGTGAAGCTACAACACAGGACCGATGGCATGTCAAACAGAGGAAGCAGCATGCAATAGACAGGGCTAAGCAATCCCACAATTGAGGGATGGGCTATAAACTCTGCATCCCTGTCACATTCAGTCATGAATGATGGTAGATAATTACACGACTAACTGGAGATGGAAGCTTGACAAATATTCCCATCCCAACAATGGTGAAACCCAAGACATCAGTGCAAATCACAAGTTGTATCTAGCACAAAGGAATATGATTGTGGTTGTTGGAAGTCGATCTTCTCAGCCCCAGGACATCACTGCAGGAGTTCCTCAGGTTAGTAAGGTGGAGCAAACATCTTCTGCTGCAATGAAGCATTTATATCCATCTTCACCCAGAAGTGCCAAGTGGATGATCCAACTTGGCCTCCTTCAGAGATCCCTAACATCATAATTGCCAAACTTCAACCAATTTGATTCACTCCATATGATATGAAGAAGTGGCGAAACACACTAGATACTGCAAAGACTCTGGGGTCTAACAATATTCTGGCAGTAGTACCAAAGACCAGCATACCCTCTAATTTTCTTCCCACCTACATGGGCCTCTGAGGATTGTGCAGGAAAATGACTTCTAGAATTGGAAATCACTGCTCCAATCAGTGTGCTAATGTATCACAGAATCTTGGAGCAGCTGTGTGCATGTGCACCTGCACAGCTTAGAGAGAAAATTGTTGAAAATATGTTCCAAAACTAGCCGTGCCTGTGGCCAAGATGTTTCAGTACAGCCACAACAGAGTCATCGACCTGCCAATAGGGAAAGTTGCCTAGGTATGCCTTGTGTACAAAAAGCAGGCAAATTCCAATCCAGCCAATTATTGCCCTATCAGTCTTATTCTATCACCAGCAAATTAATGGAAATTATCATCAAGAGTGGTATCAAAGAGCAATTGTAAAGTAATAACCTGCTTACTGTTACTTAGTTTGGGCTCCACCAGAGCCACTCGGTTCTCAACTTCATGACAGCCTTGGTCCAAACATGGAGAAAGGAGTTGAACTTTGGAGGTGAGGTGAGAATGAAGACCCTTGACATCAATTCAAGTCAGTATAAACTTGAGTCAGTAAAGTCAAGGGGTAAACTTGTATCTAGCACAAAGGAATATGATTGTGGTTGTTGGAAGTCGATCTTCTCAGCCCCAGGACATCACTGCAGGAGTTCCTCAGGTTAGTAAGGTGGAGCAAACATCCTCTGCTGCAATATCAATGATCTTCCTTCCTTAGGGAGGTCAGAAGTAGTGGTACTCAGAGATGATTACACAGTTTTCAGCATCATTCACAATTCCCCACTACCAAATCAGTCTTTGCATATGCAGCGGAAGCGAGACAATAATCAGGCTTGGGCTGATCATTGACAAGTAACACTCACTTCACACAAGACAAATGACCATCTCCATCAAGAGAGAATCTGACCATTAGACCTTGACATTCAATGGTATTACCATCACTGAGTCTTTGTCAACATTCTGGGGGTTACCACTGACCAGAAACCGAACTGGAACAGCATATAAATACTATGGTTACAATATCAGGTTAGAGACGAGAAATTCTGCCACAGGAAACTCCCCTCTTGTCTGTCCAATGTCTGCCCGTTATCTGCAATGTACAAGTTATGAGTGTGATGGAATATTCTCCACTTACCTGAATGTGTACTGTTCGAACCATACTCGAGATGCTCAAAACCATCAAGAAACAAACAGCCTGCTTCATTAACACTTCATCCACAACATTCACTCCCTTTAGCACTATGGATAGGATAAATAGGCAAAGTCTTTTCCCTGGGGTCGGGGAGTCCAGAACTAGAGGGCATAGGCTTAGGGTGAGAGGGGAAAGGTATAAAGGAGACCTACGGGCAACTTTTTCACACACAGGGTAGTACGTGTATGGAATGAGCTGCCAGAGGAAGTAGTGGAGGCTGGTACAATTGCAATATTTAAGAGGCATTTGGATGGGTACATGAATAGGAAGGGTTTGGAGGGATATGGGCCGGGTGCTGGCAAGTGGAACTAGATTGGGTTAGGATATCTGGTCGGCATGGACGGGGTTGGACCGAAGGGTCTGTTTCCATGCTGTACATCTCTATGACTCTATGACTAAGTGTGTGTCATCTACAAGATACACTGTAGAAACCCACCAAGACTCCTTTGATACCATCTTTCCAACATGTGACCTCTATCCCCTAGAAGGCCATGGCAGCAGATGCATGGGCACACTACTGCCTGTAAGGTCCCTTCCAAGACTCCCATCATCCTGATTTGGAATTGTATCTCCGTTTCTTCGCTGTCACTGGGTCAAAATCCTGGAACTCTCTTTATAACAGCACTCTTGGTCTTCACAAAACCAGCAGCAGTTCAGGAAGGCAACTCGCCACTGCCTTCTCTGGGTAATTAAAGATGGGCAATGATACCCTAGCCAGAAAAGCCCATATCCCACTAATGAATTTCAATAACTGATTTTTGTTTTTTTACAAATTGAATAAGATGTTAATGATGCTAGTCTTCCACTATTTTCTCTCCTATCTGCCATCTGTGACAAATTAAAAATACTTACAGACAAATGTAAATTGATTTTGGACCAAATTTCTGAACCAATTACCACTATGTGAGCTGCTGGTAGTGTTTTCATTCCAACTAGTGGACAGCATTTACGAGCCCCATCTCAAACATTTAGGTTGCCATGATTTGGGTCCTGGGAGTTAGAGAGCAGCTACATTATTGGTGTTTTTTTCAATGTTTAAGGAGTACCCTAATAATGGCTACACAATTTTAAATGGTGACTTGTACTGGGATTTGAATGGTGATTGATTCAGGCTCATGTCAAGGGGCTGGTGGAGATTAATTATTTAATAAGAATATGTGATACTGATATTCAATAAAAATTACTGAAATAAAATACCTTTCAACATACAGGTCGGGCATAGTCACTGCAGATCTACCCGTTTTTACTGATAGGTTCTAGAATGTCAGCTCTTGACTACTGTGTGATGGAGGTGGTTAAAGGTCGTAACACATGGTCCAACTACTTCGAACATTTCACAGCACTGTGGTCAGACCCTTACTTTAGAATGCCAGAAACTGCAGAACCTCATCATAACATTTGGTGCATATCAAGGAACTACATACAACTTGATACAGCTACACAGAAAGTTGGCTATCAGGATGAGGCCAATATTGGGTATGAATTTTTCCCTCTTCCGAGAGGTTTATACATCAGGTGCCATAAAATAATGTTCACTTTCAACCTTTATACAAATCAGAAATGGCTTGGGTGATTGCCATAAAACAGGAGTGAGGAATGGGTCAGACCCACATCAGGTGCAGCAACAATGAGGGCATAACATCTGATAACCAGGTTCTTATCCACAATGGAATCAGAGCATCCCTCCCACGTGCTGCAGATGATCACAATCTTGTTCTGTTAGTAACTTCAGGAACAGTGAAATTTTGAGTCACAAGACTACACTTTTAAAGTTGTAGGAACTTACTAAATGAAAATTTGGCATTAAGAATTTGCAAACAAAACCACTAGATGTCAGGGTTTACTAAACCAGCACTGGATGTCAAGGCTATCAGTGTTTTACATATCAAGATGCAATGCATCATCTTAAAGAAAGGTCTGGTCTGAAATGTTAATTTGTTGATTCTCTCCGCAGGATGTTACTTAACTAACTAAATGCTGCGAGTATTTTTTGTCTTTGTGTCAGATTTCCTGCATTTCCAATTTTTTGTGTTTTGTTTAAAATACTACAACACATAGGGATAAGAGAACAAAGTATTTAACCAAATATGTTAGTTTAAATGTTTTTCCTTTCTTCCTGCATCATTAGAGTACCGAAACCAAACCCATCTTATGACTTTTGCTTGAGCTCATTCACTTCAAGATTTCAAATCTGCATTTTTATGCACTTCAACCTTCCCTTCTTTCTATAATAGCATTTTTAAAAGTACAATCGTGGTGTCACCTAACTGTTGTATTATTAATATTTTTTTTAAAGTTCTATCTTATTCTTTTCAACATTTCCCCATGTTAGGAGAGTCCAAAATGAGAGGACATAGGTTTAAGGTGAGAGGGGAAAGATTTAAAAGGGACCTGAGAAATAACTTTATCAAGCAGAGGGTGGTGCGTGCAGGGAACAAGCTGCCAGCGGAAGTGGTGGAGGCAGGTACAATTACGACATGTAAAAGATGTGTAGATAGGTAAATGAATAGAAAGGATTCAGAGAGATATGGGCCAAATGCTGGCAAATGGGACAGGGTCAGATTGGGATGTCTGGTGCGGTCAAGTTGGACTAAAGCATCTGTTTCCATGCTGTATGACCCAAAAACGTTGATAATGCCCTACTTCACAGAACTTGACACTGTATCTAGGCTTCTGAATTAATACTGTAATTACAATTGAACCTTGACATTCATTCATCAGATATATAAAAATTTATTATCAGCACACCAAAATTTAGCATTTACCAAATATTTCCAAGTTAAAATTTGTTAATTAGCTTACCATTGTTGGTATTATGCTTTTTCTAATTCAAATTATTGTCAAGCTTGGCTTTCCAGAATCCTCAGAAACAGATCTTTTGTTTTAAAGATGGATAGTATCTGGCTCGTTGTTGTGCCTCCATAGTCTTACTAGACCATAGGGGCTACTGTAGTTTTGGTGGTGATTTAACCTGAGGGCTACCAGACCTCAGGCAAGGGAAGAAGAGTACTTCCTGGTAACCTCAAACCAGTGATGGGAATTGAACCCATGCTATTGGCATCATACTGCTCTGTAAACCAACGATCCAGCCAACTGAGCTAAATCATTTCCCATCTGGCTAGATATATTTTTTCTTTTCCTTGTTTGGGTGGGAAACAAGGTTCAGGACAAATTGATGAGAATAATGCAGGAGATTATGGATTGTCAGAACATTTATAATGTTTAATCTGAATACAACTCAAGGTAATTTTCAAGACTATGCAATTGGTAATCATGGCTGTGGAACATCCAGTATTCTATGCTAGAATTTGATAATGGCCCAGGATCATCATCACATTAAATATCTCTAGCATTTCTGATAAACATACCCAAGTACTATTTAAAGTATACACACCTAGGTAGATATTTTTAATCAACCTGTTCATCCCTGTTATGACACATCTCTGGAATGCTGAATCTTAAATCTGGGCCTCCTGGTCCAGAGGAAGGGACATTATCGCTGTGGCAGAAGAGCTCCATGTTGTTGCTTTTCCTAAACAGTCCAATTAAATCTATTGCACTTGTTCCAGCAATCCTCAATTCTGAAAGGAACTCTATTAGCGCACAGTTCAAAGAGTGTTTATTTGTACTGACTTAATATTAGCCCCTCCAGGTGCTGCAAAATCAATGATTCCATCCTGCAGCAGTTTGCTTTGATATTTGAAGAAGAATTAAGAGGCATTGATATGGCCAGTATTCCTTTGGCATAAATAGAAACTATGTAGGAGGATGGATTTCAAATCAAGCTTAAAATGAAAGCTTTAAAGGATTCATGTTACAATTCAAGAAGAAAATTTGAGAGAAATTAGAATATGGGATCAGAATATGTATGCTTTCAGACATTGCTGCCAAGAACCTGACATTGAGGACTTCATCTATGGCCACAATTTGCATATCATCAGACTTAATGCCATAAAAGTGATTTACAAAATGTTGCTTCAAGGTTTTAATTAATTCCCAAGCCAATTAAAATTTGAATAGGAACACCCCAGGCCTCTGAGCATCAATGAAAACTAAACCACACACTCTTTTGCCTCCGGTTTTAATAGGGTAACATTGCAAATGTTGCTGGATTTATCATGTTCTACCTAATGTGTTGCGGCAGTACAAATGCAAGTAATGGACTTCTCCATCTAACTTCCCATTGAGGACCATTTTGATTGGATTGTCAATGTTTGCATCAATTTTTTTTCACTTTTTTTTAAAAAAAAGACCCTTGATAAGAACATTGCAAGACCTTTAGCCAAGAAATGAAATAAACTGTATTGAGTGGCAATATATAGTCTCTTGATAAGTTTTTCAGGAATTTAATGAAGTATGCAATTTGATGAGAAGGAAGGTAAACCAATACCTGGGTTCCTCTCTTCTGCATTTAAAACATCCTTGATAAACTTCATCCACAACGTATCAAGAAATCCTTCCACACATTTATTAAAAGTTTCCATGTTCTTGGAACGCCAGTTGTTGTTATTCTCTCTCTCTGGTCTAATTTCTCTGACTTGCCTGATTGAATAATTAAACTTCCTGCACTATTTAATTAGACTGTGGTGGTGGAATTGGCAGTGACAGATGTGGTGACTGCTTACCCTGTTGCTTCAGTTCCTTTCTGTGTACTATTTGTGTCAAAGCTGGAACCTCACCTCTGTTATGCTTTATAACAGTATCTCTCTCGCTGCATTAGAAAACCTAGCAGTGCCCTGGTTTCCTACACTCTAGAGCATGCTGCATATATAATTTATCAGCCCTTGCCTAACTAATGATTGAATGTCACCTAACCCAAGGTACACTTGCCAATAATATTTTAAGAATGCTGGCCGAGAAGCTGGCAAAAATCAGCAAACAATGTGACCATAGGTTACCAGTTAGCCAGATGGCTCATGCCCAATTAGAAAATCTAAGCTATCATTTTCAAGAAAAATTTAAACTACTTTTGCTTGCATCACCTGTAGGGCCAGCCATGCAGCTACTCAGATAAACCATTGAGTCAGAGCCAAACCAACCTGTGTCCCCACAAGAAAAATAGGATGCCATTATTAATATCCAGCAGTCACATGCGAAGTTTAACAATGACTAATACTTTTGTGAGCTTTGATGGAAGGCATTACACATAACATGGCCAGAGTGCAGTATGGAGTATAACGAGTGCAGTCAGTGAACTATAATTTTCCCAACAACTTTCCTATTGTGCTTTTTCCTCATGGGATGTAGGTGTCACTGGAAAGGACAACATTTGTTGCCTGTCCTGAATTGCTCTTAAAAAGGGAAGGGACCTTCTGCAAAAGTCATAGCAAAAAATAACAGTGCACAATTGGACCTGACCAAAGGAAACAAAGAATTGTGTCCGAGAAAGAAGTTAAACTGTAGACATGAGGGATAAGTGAATTTCAAGCACAAGTTTATCTCTGAAAATAAACTATTGTGCAGGAATTTGTAAACCATAGAGGTGACTGGGTTAGTTATTTCCAAAATTTCAAATGAAGAACAACATTTGAGTCAGCTTAATGTGGTAGTTGGAACTACTTGAAAAAATAGTTAAAAATCACACAACACCAGCTTATAGTCCAACAGGTTTATTTGGAAGTACAAGCTTTTGAAGCGCTGCTCCTTCGTCAAGTATCTAGTGGGGCAGGGTCATTGGACACAGCATTTATAGTAAAAGATCAAAGTGTCATACAACTGATGCAATGTATTGAACAAATCTAAATTGCTTTTAAGTCTTTATTCACTTCAAATGGGGATTCAGGTTTTGATAGATTAATATGTAAATCCCAGACTGTGACTTTCAAGTCACAGTCCCAAGATAACTTAAGCTTTCATAAAAGAAAAGGTGACATCTCAGCTGAGATAATGCTTTAAAGGTGTGAGGTTAGAGACTATCTTTATCCCAACCTTGAGTCAGACTGGTCCAAATGGACCCCATTGGTCTGACAGCAGACACTGAGAAATTAATCAGATAAGTGACACTCTGGGAATTCTTCCAAGATGTCAGCAGTGAGCCCAATCAAATAACTGATGAACTGGAACAGTGATCAGAGAGAAATGTGATGGAACAACCAAAGACGTAGTTGATTTGGACCCCTCTGGAGGGTCACTGCCCTGAAATTAACATGTATGCTCAAACCGTCAGGAAATGGGTGAACACCAGATTCATCAGCCACACCCACAAAGTCAAGCAAAACATCACCCAATCAGAACACAACACTATCAAAACTAATCGCAACATTGTCATCAAACCAGCAGTCAAAAGAGGAACCATCATAATTCAGAATAGAATGAACTACTGCAAGGATGTGTACCGATAACTGAACAACCAGGAACACGACAGGCAACTACTGACCGAGCCAACCAAAGAACACACCTGTGACCTATACAAATTGATTAAGACTTTTGATGTAGTCTTTCAGAGTACGCTACGCACTCTCATCCCACATACTTCTTGCATACAGAACTTGTACTGCCATCTGAAGATACACAAAGCCAACATACCTGGACGTCCCATTGTATCAGGCAATGGAATCCTGTATGAGAACCTCTTTGGCCACGTCAAGGGCTTCTTGAAACCCATTGACCCCCAGCTTCTGTTATGACACTACAGATTTCTCACAGAAACTCAGCACCCATGGACCAGTTGAACCAGGAGCATTCTTCGTTATAATGGATGTTTCAGCACTCTATACCAGCTACCCACACAATGACAACACACTCTTCAACCCTCAGTACTCAATACCAATAGCTGCCAATCTCCAGGCACCGTCCTACAACTCATCTGCTTCATCCTTGACCACAACATCTTCACCTTTTGTCAACAGTTCTTTATCCAAGCATATGGACAGCATGGGGACCAAATTTGCACCCCAATATGCCAACATTTTCATGCACAAGTTCGAACAAGACGTCTTTGCTGCACAGGATCTCCGACCAACACTATATACCAAATACATTGACAACATTTTTTTCCTCTGGACCCATGGCAAGGAGTCACTGAAACAACTACACAGTGATATCAACAAGTTTCATCCCACCATCGGATTTACTCTGGACTACTCTTTGGAATCTGTCTCATTCTTTGATACACGCATCTCCATCAAGGATGGGCACCTCAGTACCTCACTCTACCACAAGCCCATGGATAACCTCATGATCCTGCACTTCTCTAGCTTCCATCCTAAACATATTAAAACAGCCATCCCCTATGGATAAACCCTACACACAAACAGGATCTGTTCAGATGAGGAGGAACGTGATGGACACCTTAAGGTGTTGATGGATGCCCTCATAAGGGCAGGATACGGTGTTCAACTCATTGATTACTAGTTCTGACGTGTGACAGCTAGAAACTCCTCATTAGACAGACATGGGATATGACCGATAGAGTACCTTTGCCTTCAGTACTTCTGGGAGTGGAGAAACTATGACATGTTCTTTGCAGCCTGCACCACATTATCGATGAGGATAAGCACCTTGCCACGATCTTCCCTACACCTCCACTTCTTGCTTATAACCAACTGCCAAACCTTAAAGAGACCATTGTTTTCAGCAAACTGCCCAGCCTTCTGGATAATATCAACCACAACGCCACACAACCCTGTCATGGCAACCACTGCAAGACGTATCAGAGTGTCAACATAGATACTACTATTGCATGTGGGGACACCACCCATCACGGCAGGTATTTGTGACTCTGCCAATGTTGTCTATCTCATATGCTGCAGGCAAGTATGCCCCTTGGCATGGTATTTTGGAGAGACCAAGTAGACGTTATGACAATGGATGAATGGACACCACAGAACAATTGCTAGACAGGAATGTTCCCTCCCAGTCTAGGAATTCTTCAGCAGTCAAGAACATTCAGCATTTACAGTTTAAGCTCCACAAGACTCCTTTGACTCCAAGAGACTTCAAATGGCAAAAGTTTAACACAGCCTCCGCCCCCAACAAAATAAATAAATATAACAAATCATTTATTGAGCTTGTGCTGAAAATAGCAAATTGGGTCAAACCGAAAGGCAGGAGGGCCTTGGTCTTCGAACTTTCTGCGAATGCAGTTTCCCCAGACAGAACCAAGCCCACGACAAATAATTTGTCTGGGGAAAATAGTCTCAAACATTACAAATCAGATGACTTGACCTGATTGAGAATTTCTCCATCAAAAGTAACAGCGCTGAATACGTTTTTTTTCCAAGTCTCATACTCCTGAAATTTTCTTCCTTGCCTGCGGAAAGAAATGCACGAGGCGACCCCATGGAGCGATACAATTTATTCAATTATTTTATTGCGAGTATGTTATTTTCACCAATTTAAATCTCTAAACAAAAGAACATGTGAACTGTGAATTAAAATCTACAAAGAAAACACAAGAAATATTGTGTCGCAATGGCAAGAAGGCGGCAAACTATTTTCTGGACATAAAATATTAATAAAATGCATTTCCAGGTTCTAGAAAATCTTGCAGATAGAGGAAGTGACGGTCTTAGGCAGCTCCAGCGAGGAAGACGCATGAAATTCCAGCTCCACCTCCTCCCGAGGAATTAAATTATCGAGCCGCCGGTGCAAATTTATTTGGGTGTTTAGTTTGAGGGACGCGTCTTTGATCGCTGCACTGATTACATGCTGCCTGGTTATTTGTCTTTATAATTTTGTGGAGAAGTGAGTTGCCCAGAGGTTGCGAAAGGCACTGACTCACAAATTATTTCAGTTTAGGAAGGAAACAGTGAAGATTGACGGTAGTCGCAAGTGAACTGCAGTTTGATGAATACATGAGTAGGTGATTGAAGCCGCTGCGGGATTATCATCCGAATTTACACCTGCATTTAAAATCTTTTGTTGGGGGCGGAGGCTGTGTTATTAGTGTTTCCTTTCGTGGTGCACAGATCTACAAGATGGGCTTGAAAATCTTGCTTTTTGTGCCTAACATTATTGGTAAGTAGCTTTTCCGGATTTTATGATGTTTTGGTTTGATGTCGGGGTGAACAGAGATGCAAGGCGAGATCTGAATCTGCTTTAAAACATGTGATTGATGTACTTTTGTCGGGCGGTAGAAGCGATTTCTATTTTGTGCGTTGTATTTTGCTCCTGTTTGCAGTTCATAGCGCTTGCATGTTGAAATTCTTTACCCGGTACTAAGATACTGATAGAAATGTGAGTATGTGCTTTACTAATGCCCCACTTGTTCCATTGGCAAACACCAGAATATTTAGGATCATTTTTTTTTAAACTGGCATATGTTTTCACTTTGAGAAATGACTTGTTTAGGACCTGCATTGAAATGTTACTTCTCGCAAAGTATTTGATTTAATGGAGGAGCTTTTTTATAATTATTTATGGAATGTGGACTGGAGTAGCATTTATTAGATAAAAGTGAGGACTGCAGATGCTGAAAACCACACTTTAGATCAGAGTAGTGTTGGAAAAGCACAGCAGGTCAGGCAGCATCTGAGGAGCAGGAAAATTGACGTTTCGGGCAAAAGCCCTTCATCAGGAATAGAGGCCGGAAGCCTCCAGACTGGAGAGATCACCCTTAAATAGCCAGAGGGCAGTTATGAGTTAATAGTAACTGAGAGTCTGGAGTCTTGTAGGCCTGACCAGGTAAAGATTTACTAAAGGATATTAGTGAACCAGATGGGTTTTTCCGGACAAGTGGCAGTGGTTTCATGGTCATCATTAGGCTCTAATTTCCAGGTTATTATTGGATTAACCTCTCTCGATTAAAAGTCTAGCAATAAAACCACTCGGCCATTGCCTACCCCGGAGGGTTCAGGTTTAAGTGTTAACACACAGGTTTTACAAAAGTCCTGCAAGTGTAAGTGATTCAATGAGGAGCAAAATATTAATATTGTGTAAAACATTTTGCTATCAAACAGGTGACTCGGTGTCAGTGGGGGAGCACTTTGGGGCCAGCGACCATAATTCTATTTGTTTTAAAATAGTGATGGAAAAGGATAGACCAGGACTAAAAGTTGAAGTCCTATATTGGAGAAAGGCCAATTTTGACGCTATTTAGGCAAGAACTTTCGAAAGCTGATTGGAGGCAGATGTTCGCAGGTAAAGGGACAGCTGGAAAATGGGAAGCCTTCAGAAATGAGATAACAAGAATCCAGAGAAAGTATATTCCTGTCAGGGTGAAAGGGAAGGCTGGTAGGTATAGGGAATGCTGGATGGCTAAAGAAATTGAGGATTTAGTTAAGAAAAAGAAGGAAGCATATGTAAGGTATAGACAGGATAGATCGAGTTAATTCTTAGAAGAGTACAAAGGAAGTAGGAGTATACTTAAGAGGGAAATCAGGAGGGCAAAACGGGGACATGAGAATAGCTTTGGCAAATAGAATTAAGGAGAATCCAAAGGGTTTTTACAAATACATTAAGGACAAAAGGGTAACTAGGGAGAGAAAAGGGCTCTCAAAGATCAGAAAGGCGGCCTTTGTGTGGAGCCACAGGAAATGGGGGAGATACTAAATGAATATTTTGTATCAGTATTTACTGTGGAAAAGGATATGGAAGATATAGACTGTAGGGAAATAGATGGTGACATCTTGCAAAATGTCCAGATTATAGAGGAGGAAGTGCTGGATGTCTTGAAATCGTTAAAGGTGGATAAATCCCCAGACCTGAACTCTATGGGAAGCTAGAAAAGTGATTGCTGGATCTCTTGGTGAGATATTTGTATCATCGATAGTCACAGGTGAGGTGTCGGAAGACTAGATGTTGGCAAACGCGGTGCCACTGTTTAAGAAGGGCAGTAAAGACAAGCCAGGGAACTATAGACCGGTGAGCCTGACCTCAGTGGTGGGCAAGTTGTTGGAGGGAATCCTGAGGGACAGGATGTACATGTACTTGGAAAGGCAAGGACTGATTCGGGATAGTCAACATGGCTTTGTGCGTGGGGAATCATGTCTCACAAACTTGATTGAGTTTTTTGAAGAGGTAACAAAGAAGATTGATGAGGGCAGAGCAGTAGAGGTGATCTATATGGACTTCAGTAAGGCGTTCGACAAGGTTCCCCATGGAAGACTGATTAGCAAGGGTTGTTTTTCAGACTGGAGGCCTGTGACCAGTGGAGTGCCAGAAGGATTGGTGCTGGATCCTCTCCTTTTTGTCATTTACATAAATGATTTGGATGCAAGCATAAGAGGTACAGTTAGTAAGTTTGCAGATGACACCAAAATTGGAGGTGTAGTGGACAGCGAAGAGGGTTACCTCAGATTACAACAGGATCTGGACCAGATAGGCTGAGAAGTGACAGATGAAGTTTAATTCACATAAATGCGAGGTGCTGCATTTTGGGAAAGCAAATCTTAGCTGGACTTGTACACTTAATGTTAAAGTCCTAGGGAGTGTTGCTGAACAAAGAGACCTTGGAATGCAGGTTCATATCTCCTTGAAAGTAGAGTCGCAGGTAGATAGGATAGTGAATGCTTTCCTTTATTGGTCAGAGTATTGAGTACAGGAGTTGGGAGTTCATTTTGCGGCTGTACAGGACATTGGTCAGGCCATTGTTGGAATATTGCGTGCAATTCTGGTCTCCTTTCTATCAGAAAGATGTTGTGAAACTTGAAAGGGTTCAGAAAAGATTTAGAAGGATGTTACCAGGGTTGGAGGATTTGTGCTACAGGTAGAGGCTGAACAGATTGGGTCTGTTTTCCCTGGAGTGTCAGAGACTGAGGGGTGATTTTATAGAGGTTTACAAAATTATAAGGAGCATGAATAGGATAAATAGGCAAAGTCTTTTCCCTGGGGTGGGGGAGTCCAGACCTAGAGGGCATAGGTTTAGGGTGAGAGGGGAAAGATATAAAAGAGACCTAAGGGGCAACTCTTTCACGCAGAGGGTGGTACGTGTATGGAATGAGCTGCCAGAGGAAGTGGTGGAGGCTGGTACAGTTGCAACATTTAAGGGGCATTTGGATGGGTATATGAATAGGAAGGATTTGGAGGGATATGGGCTGGGTGCTGACAGGTTGGACTAGTTTGGGCTGGGATATCTGGTCGGCATGGACAGGTTGGATTGAAGGGTCTGTTTTTATGCTGTACATCTCTATGACTTTATAACAACTATATTAAAATGTGCATGAATATGTTGTTGGTCGTCTTATAGAAAATTTGTGTTCAAGTCTTTTTAGAATTGGTTAGTCACTATCAAGCAAGAAAAACCTGTTCACAGTAAATTCGGAAGTATTTGACACAGGTGGAAGTTAAAATAGGGAGGGACAATAGCAAATTATGTTCCATGCTGTGCTTTAAAACTGAGCTCAACATGAGTGCACATGCACCTCTCAGCAGTCTGATGGGAGATCCCTAGCAGATTTCTTCTTTCCTAGGGGCATGAAGTAGAATTCTGCTACTGGTTTTCAGGTGAAAAAAAGTGTGGATCTCGGACATTTTGGTCTGTGCTTCCTGCCTAACATCAGATTCTGTTATTTTCAAAGCTGCTGTTAAAATGTGTGCTTAGAAGGAGGAAGTGAAGACAAGAGATTGGCAGTTTAGTGATAAAGTTCAGTCACCTAACTGGCCTTCCTGGTTGCTGTTTTTGGTGATAATGTAAACTTTTTAAAAAAAATGTTCTCCTTTCAAGTGTTGCCCTGCTCTCGTTTTACATTTGCTGTTGTTGTCCTCTCCTCAAAATAAAATTTTGATCTCGGTGCCTTTGCACCAAATCCAAGTGTGCCTTCCTTTATCAAGTTTTTGAGTGTGTTTTCATTTCTTAACTCCTTTTCCATCTTTAGAACTCCATGTTTGAATCCTCCAGTCAGTTGTTTTAGCCCCGGCATGTACTGAAACAGTTCTTATTGAGGTCGTACGTGATAGTAACAAGGCTTCTGAACTTGCTGTACCTATCAGCAGCATTTGAAATGATTGACCACACCATCCTCCTCCACTGATGTCCCCTGGCATAGGACTGCTCTCATCAGGTCCCATTCCTATCTAATCACAGCCAAAGAATCGCTTGCAATTGCTTCTCTTCATGTTCCTGCTCCTTTACCTCTGGAACCTCTCCCAGTAGTCCATCCTTGACCTTCTCCAGTTTTGCAATATGCTGCAAACTCCTGTTCTCTAGTGACAATCTCCCTCTCACTGGTTTGAGATTAAGCCAATCTGTTTACAACGTTGCTATTGCATACAACCATATGTTCTGATTTCACGTTCCTACCATTGCTAAGACCAACTATTTCCATCTTTAGAACATCATCCAACTTTATCTCTTTCCCCACTCATCGGCTGCTGAAAAGTTTCTCTTACTGTTATCCCAATATGACTCCATTCCAATGCACCTGGACTAGCTTCCCAAATTATGCCCTTTGTAAATTTGAGGCCATCCAAAACTCTGCTTATGTCTTAATTTGCACCAAATCCTATTCCTCAATTACCCTCCTGCTCAATGACCTCAATGGCGTCTAGTCGAGCATTTTGATTTTAAGTCTCATTAAAATCATCTTGCTCTTCTCTGTCGCTATCTCTCACCTCCAGCATCACAACCCCTGAAGGCATCTTGTTATGAAGTTAAAGGTGTGTACTGTACCTTTAAGAGAGTGAATGCTGTTTTGAGTGGAGAGCTTACAAGCACCTGTCATTTGACTAGTGAGCAATCTGAGTGTACTGGAAAATTGAAAATATGTAAGTTTGGCTGTGAAATGGATACCTGAGTTGGTTGCTGTTTTGACAACAATTCAAATTGAACCAATCAGTTTAAATTATGCCCCAGGATACAAAAATGCAATTGAGTTTGAATTTATTATTTTGCCAACATCGAACCAATGTGATGACCGATGCTGGAGTATAAAAAAGCAGGCAAACTGCCATCGAAACACTCTATCAAAGGTACCATTTCATATGAAACATCTTTGCAGTAAAAGAAAAAAGACCCAGGAAGATCTTCAGCCAAAAAAAGAAAGACACCGGAGATGACAGCTGCTTATGGTTTTGAAATTAAGTTGATGTAATTTTAATAACTGTTTATTGGAACAGCCTATTGATACAGAGGTGGAGGCAGGTAATAACAGTTAAGATAAATGGGGCTTTGAGTTGTGAGTAGTTGTTGTTTAATGTTAGAGTTGAATAAATTAATGTTGTTTTCTTTAAAATAGTGAAATTTGGTAGTTCTGTCATTCATATTTAAACAGTTTATGAGGCAGAGTGAGCTTTTCTGAGTGTTTGGCATCATTAACAGAAGGATTCACCGCCATGTCATAATAATCTGTGTTCCTTCAATTCGAGTTTCCATTGCTGTCTCTAATTTTAGTTACCCTCTGGAATAAGCTCCCTGCACCCTTCTGTTTTTTCTTCTTCAATGAAAGTCCCTTTTAGAATTTACCTCTTTGACGAAGGTTTTGGTCATCTGATCAAATATGTTGCTTGGTGTGATTTTATTTTGTAATGCTTCTGTGTAGTGTCTCTAGTCACTTCATTACATTAAAGGCACTACATATGTTGTTTGGATTCTTGTCAATGAATTTTAATTTCATTTTAAACAAAAGGTTTTGTAGTGTTTTGCTTTGGCCTGTGGAATAATTGTGTTTGGAAAGCATTAACTCAAAAGAAGCCAATTACATAATTCATTAGCTATCTGATGGGAAAAAAATGTGTAGGGCTGTAGTAGAAGAACAGGAGCATGCGACTGATTGTGCCATTTAGGAAGTTATCCAATGTCAGTTGGCCTCCTTGCTGTCTCAGTTGATTTTTGAGGATGTGAATGAAGTTCAGTGGGAGGAGTACTGATACAGTGAAGAACTATGTTCTGGATGGTCTGAGCTTTCTGTATTTTGTTATAACTGCATATATGCAGACAAGTAGTGGGTATTCCACACTATTCCTGATTTGAGAGTTGTAAATGGCTTTGAAAGGCCAGGAATTGAGACTGTTTTGTAGAAAATCCAGCTTCTCTTTGTTTTTCCAAGTATGTTAATGTGAGTTCTCCAGTTCTGTTAAGGTTAGTATTAGGATTTTGATGGTGGGTTTTATGCCTATGGTAATGCTGTTGAAGATTGGAAAGAGTGGTTGTATTTCCTCATGTTGGAGTTGGTTGTTACCTGGTACTCTTCAGGCTCAAATATTAGCTGGCTTCTGACAATCTAATCTCTGATATTGTCAGGGTCTGTCTTCTGTTGGATAAGGATTTCATTATTTGAGGTTCTACGATTGAACTTCAGAATCATGAACAAGCGACACCAATCCCCACTTAATGGAGGAAGATTCATTTTTGAATCAGATGAAGCTGATTTGGCTGAGGATATTGCCATGAGTAATTCATTCAATAATATCTTGGGTTGCAATATTCAATCTGTGACAATCACAATCATGCTGTTTGTCAAGTGTTGCTCCAGTGTTATGACCTTGGCGAGATTCCCCAAATTGTTTTTCTGGATGGATATTCTAAATTATCAAGATCACAGAGGAAGAGAATTAATGGGCTCCCCTTCTGTATTCACTCACCCCAACAGGTGGCCATTACAAAGATAATTTTAAAAGTGGCATCCACGATTGAAGGAATCCTTTCTACCAGACCAAGTGAATTTATAATGAGTCAATTTTACCAGGTTTCCTTGAGTTGAGTGAATTTTTTCATTACTAAACATAAGAAATAATAATGCACAGTTTTTAGAAATGAAAATTGAGTCCAAACATGTGTAAAAGTTTAAAAAAGATAAATATACCAGTCTCTGGGTTATTTGAAGAGTAGATTCATTGTAACTGCTACATTGATACTGGAAGTCTTGATGTCGGCAGGTGAATTGTTGATTTCATAATGCTCGGTTTTGCAGGTAAGCTGAAAGGCTTTTGTCCATTTTCCTTTTGATTATAATTTTGCTTGCTTTTCGATTTCCAGCAGAGAGAAAGAGATTTCCTCCTCTGCTCAGAGGTCAACTAGGGTTTTCTCAGCAGTGACAAACATTCCCACTAAGCTACGTACATACACAGCCTCTCCAAGGTGCCATATATGATGATTGGCTTCAGCATGATTCTTGAAAAGGGAAAACACCAACATTTCTCTTGCCCATACTGCTGTGTTCTGTTATCACCTTCACAGTATGTGACTAGTCAGTTCAGTTTGCAGGACATAAGAACATAAGGACTAAAAGCAGGAATAGGCCACCTGGCCCTTCGAGCCAGCTCCGCCATTTGATAAGATCATGGCTGATCTTTTCATCAACTTAGTTCCACTTACCCGTGCTGTCACCGTCCCTTAATTCCTTTATTGTTCAAAAAAACTAGCTTAGCTTTAAAAACTGAAGCATCAACTATTTCACTGGGCAAGGATTTCCATCGATTTACAACCCTCTAGGTGAAGAAGTTCCTTCTCAATTCAGTCCTAAATCTGCTCTCTAATTTTGAGGCTCTGTCCTCTTGTCCTAGTTTCACCTGCCAGTGGAGACATTCTCTCTACTTCTACCTTATGATAGAGTCATAGAGATGTACAGCAGGGAAACAGACTTTTTGGTCCAACTCGTCCATGCCAACCAGATATCCCAACCCAATCCACTCCTACTTGCCAGCACCTGGCCCATATCCATCCAAACCCATCCATACCCACTCAGGTGCCTTTTAAATGTTGCAATTGTACTAGCCTCCACCACTTCCTCTGGCAGCTCATTCCACACACGCACCACCCTCTGTGTGAAAAAATTGCCCCTTAGGTCTCTTTTAAATTTTTCTCCTCTCACCCTAAACCTGTGCCCTCTTGTTCCGGACTCCCCCACTCCACGGAAAAGACGTTGTCTATTTAGCCTATCCACGCCCCTCATGATTTTATGAACCTCTTTAAGGTCATCCCTCAGCCTCTGATGCTCCAGGGAAAACAGCCCAGCCTTTTCAGCCTCTCCCTATATCTCAAATCCCCCAACCCTGGCAACATCCTTCTAAATCTTTTCTGAACCCTTTCAAATTTCACAACATCTTTCTGATAGGAAGGAGACCAGAATTGCACGCAATATTCCAACAGTGATCTAACCAATGTCCTGTATAGCCGCAACATAACCTCCCAACTCCTGTACTTAATACTCTGACCAATAAAGGAAAGTATACCAAACGCCGCCTTCACTATCCTATCTACCTGCGACTCCACTTTCAAGGAGCTATGAACCTGCACTCCAAGGTCTTTGTTCAGCAACACTCCCTAGGACCTTACCATTGTGTATAAGTCCTTCTAAGATTTGCTTTCCCAAAATGCAGCACCTCGCATTTATCTGAATTAAACTCCATCTGCCACTTCTCAGCCCATTGGCCCATCTGATCAAGATCCTGCTGTAATCTGAAGTAACCTTCTTTGCTGTCTGCTACCCCTTCAAATTTGGTCTCATCTGCAAACTTACTATCTATACCTCTTATGCTCACATCCATATCATTTATATAAATGACGAAAAGTAGTGGACCCAGCATCGATCCTTGTGGCACACCACTGGTCACAGGCCTCTAGTCTGAAAAACAACCTTCCACCACCACCCTCTATCTTCAACCTTTGAGCCAACTGTGTATATAAACGCCTAGTTCTCCCTGTATTCCATGAGATCTAACCTTGCTAACTAGTCTCCCATGGGGAAACTTGTCAAACACCTTACTGAAGTCAATGGAGATCACGTCTACTGCTCTGCTCTCTTCAATCCTTTTTGTTACTTCAAAAAACTCAATCAAGTTTGTGAGACATGATTTCCCACGCACAAAGCCACGCTCACTATCCCTAATCAATCCTTGCCTTTCCAAATACATGTATATCCTGTCCCTCAGGATTCCCTCCAAAAACATGCCCACCATCGACATCAGCCTCACTGGTCTATAGTTCCCTGGCTTGTCCTTACCACCCTTCTTAAACAGTGGCACCACATTAGCCAACCTCCAGTCTTCTGGCACCTCACCTGTGGCTATCGATGATAAAAATATCTCCTCAAGGTGCCCAGCAAATACTTCCCTAGCTTCCCACAGCGTTCAAGGGTACACCTGATCAGGTCCTGGGGATTTACACACTTTTATGCGTTTCAACACATCCAGCACTTTCTCCTGATCTATTTCCATACATTCTATATCTTCCATGTCCTTTTCCACAGTAAATACTAAATGAATATTTTGCATCAGTAACTTCTCCAATCTCCTGCGGCTCCATACAAAGGCTGCCTTGCTGATCTTTGAGGGGCCCTATTTTCTCCCTAGATACCCTTTTGTCCTTAATGTATTTGTAAAAACCCTTCGGATTCTCATTAACATTGTTTGCCAAAGCTATCTCATGTCCCCTTTTTGCCCTCCTGATTTCTCTCTTAAGTATACTCCTACTGCCTTTATGCTTTTCTAAGGATTTACTTGATCTATTTTGTCCATACGTGACATATGCTTCCCTGGGCCGCACGGGCAGCACGGTGGCACAGTGGTTAGCATTGCTGCCTCACAGTGCCAGAGACCGGGGTTCAATTCCCGCCTCAGGCGACTCTCTGTGTGGAGTTTGCACATTCTCCCCGTGTCTGTGTGGGTTTCCTCCGGGTGCTCCGGTTTCCTCCCACAGTCCAAAAAAAAATGTGCAGGTTAGGTGAATTGGCCATGCTAAATTGCCCATAGTGTTAGATGAAGGGGTAAATGGAGGGGAATGGGTCTGGGTGGGTTATGCTTTGGCGGGTCAGTGTGGACTTGTTGGGCCGAAGGGCCTGTTTCCACACTGTAAGTAATCTAATCTAATCTAATCTACCTTCATAATTTTAAATGTTCCTATAAGATCACCCCTCATTCTTCTAAATTCCAATGAATATAATCCCAGTCTACTCAGTCTTTCCTCAATCCCCTCAACTCTGGAATTAACCTAGTGAACCTCCTCTGCAATACCTGTAGTGCCAGTACATCCTTTCTCAAGTAAGGAGACCAAAACTGCACACAATACTCCAGGTGTGGCCTCACCAGCACCCTGTACAGCTGCTTTTAAATTCAATCCCTTTAGAAATGAAGGTCAACATTCCATTTGTCTTCCTAATTACTTATTGTACCAGCAGACCAACCCTCTGTGATTCATGCACAAGGACACCCAGGGTCCTCTACATAGCAGCATGCTGCAAACTTTTACCATTCAAATAATAATCCTTTTTACTGTTACTCCTACCAAAATGGATGACGTCACATTTACTAACGTTGTTTTCCATCTGCCAGATCTTTGCCCATTTACTTAAAGTATCTGTGTACCTCTGCAAAGTTTCATAGTCTTCTGTACACTTTGTAACTCATCTTTGTGTTAAAGTATGCGGATGACACCCTACACGCAGTCCCCAACTCCAAATCATCCATATAAATTTTGAATAATTACGATCCCAACACTTAGCCCTCAGGCACACCACTAGTAACTGATTGCAAACCAGAATAGCACTCATTTATCCCCTATCTTTGCTTCCTGTTAGTCAACCAATCCTCTGTCCATGCTAATACTTTATCCATAATGGCGTGCATCTTTATCTTTTGCAGCAGCCTCTTATGTGGCACCTTTTCAAAGGCCTTTTGGAAATCAAGATACAACTCATCCACTGGGTCCCCATTGTCCACCTTGCTCATTACGTCTTCATAGAATTCCAAAAGATGTCTTAAACATAACCTGCCCTTCATGAACCCACGCTGTGTCTACCCAATGGGACAATTTCTATCTAGATGCCTTGCCTTGCTGTTTCTTCCTTGATAATAGACTCAAGCATCTTCCCCAGTACAGAGGTTAAGCAAAGCAGTCTATAATTCCCCATCTTTAGCCTACCTCCCTTTTTTAAGTGATCACATGTTTGCTGTTCTCCAATCTGCTGAAACTGCCCCAAAGTCCAGCAAATTTTGAAAAATTACCACAAATGCACTTGCTATTTCTCCCGCCATCTCTTTTAGTACCCTGGGATGCATTCCATCAGGACCAGGAGACTTGACTATGCTTAGCTCCATTAGGTTGCCCAACACTACCTCTTCTGTAATAATGATTGTTTTCAGGTCCTCACCTACTTTCATCTCTTTGTCAATTACAGACATGTTATTAGTGTCCTCCACTGTGAAGACCTATAAAAATGCCTGTTCAGTGCCTTGGCCATTTCATCATATCCCATAACTAAATGCCACCTCATCCTGTAAAGGACCAATGTTTACTTTAGCCACTCTTTTTCATTTTATCTATTTATAGAAACTTTTGCAATCTGTCTTTATGTTCTGTGCTTGTTCTTTCTCATGTTCTATTTTACTTTTCTTTATAGCTTTTTTGTGGCTTACTGTTGACCTTGAAAGTTTTCCCAGTCTTCCTGTTTTTTACTGTTCTTGGCCATATTGTATGCCATCTCTTTCAATTTGATAGCCTCCCTTATTTCCTTAGACACCTATGGCAGATTACCCCTTTTTTTACAGTCCTTCCTTTCACTGGAATGTACTTTTGCTGAGCAATTTGAAAAATTTCTTTGGAAGTCCTCCACTGCTCGTCAATTATCTCATCATAAAGTCTTTGTTTCCAGCCTATTTTAGCCAAGTCTATTGTAGTCTCCCTTGTTTAAGCAGAAGACCCTGGTATTGGATCTTAGCTTCACACTCTCCATCTGTATCCTAAATCCAACCATACTGTGATCACTCCTTCCAAGAGGATCCCTAACTATGAGGTCATTAATTATTCCTGTCTCATTACACAGGACCAGATCTAGCATAGCTTGCTGCCTTGACAGTTTCACTATATGCTGTTCACAAAAACTATTGCAGATACACTCAATGACTCCACCTCAAGGCTACCCTGACTGAGCTGGTTTGACCAATTGACATGTAGATTAAAATTCCCCATGCTAATTGCCATTCCATTTTTACAGGCATTTGTTATTTCTTTGTTTATTGCCAACTCCAATATGATGATATTATTTAGTGGCCTATAGACTACACCTATCTGTGGCTTTTACTTAGAATTTCTAATTTCTACCCAAATGGATTCAAACGTATTCTCCAAACCTATATCATCTGTCAGCACTGCTGTGATGTCGTCCTTGAATATCAAAGCAACACCACCTCTCTTACCTTCCTGTCTGTCCTTCCGAGTGGTCTGATACCGCTGGATATTTAACTCCCAGTTGTGACCAGCCTGTAACCATGTCTCTGTAATGGCACAAATCATATGATTTAGTGGCTACTAACTCATCAACCTTATTACAAATGCTGCGAGCATTTAGGTAAAGTGACCTTATGCTAGTTTTCTTACCCTCATGATTTCCAACTTTTCTAATGATATCTCCTGAATTATTCTTCCTTTTCACTTCTTTCATAGTCTGCCTTATAATTAAACCCTCCTGCACACATGCTAACCTGCTGCTTATCTTTCTATTTGCCATCATCCTTCCTATCATTTTCTCTTTCTCTTCCCCTGACTCATTAGTTTAAAGTCCTAGTGACCACCCTATTTATCCTTTTCACTTGAACAATGGTTCCAGATTGGTTCAGGTGGAGACCGCCCATCGATACAGATCTCCCCCTACCGGTTCCAAAACTCATCTCTCCCTTTTTTTGAAGTTCTTTTGTTTTAGACTTCGTTGTCACACCTAATCAATGTCAATGTCAATCAGTGGTCTCCTTTGAGATTGAGGCTTCTTCTGCCGCCTCTGCCTCCGAGCTTGCTTTTACAATCAGGACTCCTGCCCATCTTCCGAGGACCCCTTTGCCCGCCTCCAACACACTCCATCGACCTGGACACCCCGTGCCAGACACCCTCTTCATTTCCAACTGCTGTCGGGACATTAACCGCCTCAACCTGTCTACCTCCCTCCACCACTCCAACCTCTCGCCCTCACACGTGCTGTCCTCCACTCTTTCTGCTCCAATTCCAACCTCACCATCAAGCCAGCAGTGGTGGGTGCAGTGGTAGTCTGGCGCACTGACCTCTACATCGCTGAAGCCAGACGCCAACTCTAGGACACCACCTCCTACTGTCCCCTCGACCATGACCCCACCCCCCATCACCGAACCATCATCTCCCAGACCATACAGAACCTCATCACCTCAGGAGATCTCCCACCCACAGCTTCTAACCTCATAGTCCGGGAACCCCGACTGCCCGGTTCTACCTCCTTCCCAAGATCCACAAGCCTGACCACCCTGGCCGACCCAAGTTCATGCACCTGCCCCACTGAACTTACCTCTACCTACCTCGACACTGTCCTATCCCCCCCAGTCCAGGAACTCTCCACCTATGTTCGAGACACTACCCATGCCCTCCACCTCCTCCAAGACTTTCGTTTCCCTGGCCCCCAATGCCTCATCTTCACCATGGATATCCAATCCCTTACACCTCCATCCGCCATGACTAGGGCCTCCAAGCCCTCCGCTTCTTCCTCTCCCAATGTCCCCAACAGTACCCTTCCACCGATATACTCATTCGTTTGGCCAAACTAGTCCTCACCCCTAACAATTTCTCCTTTGAATCCTCCCACTTCCTCCAGACCAAATGGGTAGCCATGGGCACCTGTATGGGCTCCAGCTATGCTTGTCTCTTTGTTGGCTACGGAGAACAGTCCATCTTCCATAGTTACACCGGCACCACTCCCCACCTCTTCCTCCGCTACATTGATGACTGCATTGGTGCCACCTCGTGCTCCCATGAGGAGGTTGAGCGATTCATCAACTTCACCAACACATTCTACCCTGACCTTAAATTTACCTGGACTATCTCTGACACCTCCCTCCCCTTCCTGGACCTCTCCATCTCCATTAACGACGACTGACTTGACACCGACATTTTTTTTTCAAACGCACCGACTCCCACAGCTACCTGGATTACATCTCTTCCCACCCCACCTCCTGCAAAAATGCCATCCCGTATTTCCAATTCCTCCGCCTCCACCATATCTGCTCCCAGGAGGACCAGTTCCACCACAGAACACACTAGATGGCCTCCTTCTTTAGAGACCGCAATTTCCCTTCCCACGTGGTTCAAGATGCCCTCCAACGCATCTCGTCCACATCCTGCACCTCCGCCGTCAGATCCCACCCCTCCAACTGTAACAAGGACAGAACCGCCCCCCTTCCCCCCCCCCCCCCCCGGTGCTCACCTTCCACTCTACCAACCTTCGCATAAACCAAATCATCTGACGACATTCCCGCCACCTCCAAACGGACCCCACCACCAGGGATGTATTTCCCTCCCCACCCCTTTCCACCTTCCGCAAAGACAGTTCCCTCCGTGACTACCTGGTCAGGTCCACGCCCCCCCCCCAACAACCCACACTCCCGTCCTGGCACCTTCCCCTGCCACTGCAGGAATTGCAAAACCTGCGCCCACACCTCCTCCCTCACCTCCATCCAAGGCCCCAAAGGAGCCTTCCACATCCATCAAAGTTTTACTGCACATCCACCAATATCATTTATTGTATCCGGTGATCCCGATGTGGTCTCCTCTACATTGGGGAGACTGGACGCCTCCTAGCAGAGTGCTTTAGGGAATATCTCTGGGACACCTGCACCAATCAACCCCACCGCCCTGTGGCCCAACATTTCAACTCTCCCTCCCACTCAGTGGAGGACGTGGAGGTCCTGGGCCTCCTTCACTGCCGCTCCCTCACCACCAGACGCCTGGAGGAAGAACGCCTCATCTTCTGCCTCGGAACACTTCAATCCCAGGGCATCAATGTGGACTTCACCAGTTTCCTCATTTCCCCTTCCCCCACCTCACCCAAGCGTCAAACTTCCAGCTCAGCACTGTCCCCATGACTTGTCCTACCTGCCTATCTTCCTTTCCACCTGTCCACTCCACCCTCCTCTCTGAGCTATCACCATCCTACCCCCATTTACCTGTTGTACTCTTTGCTACCTTCCCCAACCCTCCTCCCTGACCTATCACCTTCATCCCCACCCCCACTCACCTATTGTATTGTATGCTACTTTCTCCCCACTCTCACCCTCCTCACATTTATGTCTCCACCCTTCAGGCACTCTGCCTCTTTTCTGATGAAGGGCTTTTGCCCAAAACGTCGATTTCCCTGTTCCTCGGATGCTGCCTGAACTGCTGTGCTTTTCCAGCACCACTCTAATCCAGAATGGATTATCCACATGAGCCTTCCGGACAGTAACTGTATGTTACTCCAAATATACATTTGCAGTCATTCCTCTAACTTGTATAACCTTATTTTAAGAATCTTGTAATTAAAAGTTCAGTCTACCTGTATTTGATCTATGATCATGACGCCAGACCGTGATAAGTTGTTCCTTTTGATTCATTGACCATAATGTGTTGTTGTGCCATATTTTGCTTGAATGCTGGTTAATGTTGGGAACAAAATCCTGTTGTAAGTGAGAAACGCGTTTCGTATGTTAAACGCTTTGGAGGAATGAGTGCATTCTTGTCATTTGTTGCAGTGCTTTACTTCTCCAGCCCTGTGTGACAAGATAATTAATTATAGAAGAATGTGATTAAGCCTGTAGAATCAAGCCAGGGAACTATAGACCGGTGAGCCTGACCTCTGTGGTGGACAAATTGTTGGAGGGAATCCTGAGGGACAGGATGTACATGTATTTGGAAAGGCAAGGACTGATTCGGGATAGTGAACGTGGCTTTGTGCGTGGGAAATCATGTCTCACAAATTTGATTGAGTTTTTTTTGAAGAAGTAACAAAGAAGATTGATGAGGGCAGAGCAGTAGATGTGATCTATATGGACTTCAGTAAGGCATTCAACAAGGTTCCCCATGGAAGACTGATTAGCAAGGTTAGATCTCATGGAATACAGGGAGAAGTAGCCATTTAGATACAGAACTGGCTCAAACGTAGAAGACAGAGGGTGGTGGTGGAGGGTTGTTTTGCAGACTGGAGGCCTGTGACCAGTGGAGTGCCACAAGGATTGGTGCTGGGCCCTCTACTTTTTGTCATTTACATAAATGATTTGGATGCGAGCATAAGAGGTACAGTTAGTAAGTTTGCAGATGACACTAAAATTGAAGGGGTAGTGGACAGCAAAGAGGGTTACCTCAGATTACAACAGGATCTGGACCAGATGAGCCAATGGGCTGAGAAGTGGCAGATGGAGTTTAATTCAGATTAAATGTGAGATGCTGCATTTTGGGAAAGCAAGTCTTAGCAGGACTTATACACTTAATGGTAAGGTCCTAGGGAGTGTTGCTGAACAAAGAGACCTTGGGAGTGCAGGTTCATAGCTCCTTGAAAGTGGAGTCGCAGGTAGATCGGATAGTGAAGAAGGCTTTTGGTATGCTTTCCTTTATTGGTCAGAGTATTGAGTATAGGAATTGGGAGGTCATGTTGCGGCTGTACAGGACATTGGTCAGGCCACTGTTGGAATATTGTGTGCAATTCTGGTCTCCTTCCTATCAGAAAGATGTTGTGAAACTTGAAAGGGTTCAGAAAAGATTTACAAGGATGTTGTCAGGGTTGGAGGATCTGAGCTACAGGAAGAGGCTGAACAGGCTAGGGCTGTTTTCCCTGGAGCGTCGGAGGCTGAGGGATGACCTTATAGAGGTTTACAAAAGTATGAGGGGCATGGCTAGGATAAATAGACAGGCTTTTCCCTGGGATTGGGGAGTCCAGAACTAGAGGGCATAGGTTTAGGGTGAGAGGGGAAAGATATAAAAGAGACCTAAGGGGCAACTTTTTCACGCAGAGGGTGGTACCTGTATGGAATGAGCTGCCAGAGGAAGTGGTGGAGGCTGGTACAATTGCAACATTTAAGAGGCATTTGGATGGGCATATGAATAGGAAAGGTTTGGAGGGATATGGACCGGGTGCTGGCAGGTGGGACCAGATTGGGTTGGGATATCTGGTCGGCATGGACGGGTTGGACCGAAGCGTCTGTTTCCATGCTGTACATCTCTGACTGTATGCCATTCAGCATGTGGTTCCCATATATGCTCTCTTCAAGTGCAACTCAGCTAGTCTCCTATTTATCTCATCCTTTCCAATTTTTATGGTTCATCCATTAGAGAAACAAAATTTTCAGAACAGCAGACACAAGATTTTTTTTCTCTTAGGTCCTATTTCTTGCCTCCTTTTTTTCTTCTCAACACTTTGGTCTTTTTGTGAAAATTTATTGGCATCACAAAATTGGTATAAATTTCGGTTGCATCAGCATCATAGTTTTGTAATGATATTCAAGGGTGTATGATAGAGCGTGGACCTTTTTTGATTGGTTTATTTTTGCAGCTGTGAATGTCGGTATTCAGTTGTTTGTGGTCCAGCCTTGGTTACACATCGTGCAAACTATTTCTCAGTTTAGCTGTTCCGAAGTTGAAAACCGACCATGAATTTTAGGGATTAAATGACAGACAACATATTCACCAACACAGGAAAATTCGAATGATTTATATTAGTGGGAGTCACCAACTTACCACTACAAAATCCCAGTATGCAGGAAACATAACTCTGCTGATTTATTTGAATGTGCAAATTGCAGCTAATTTAAAAAAAAACTGGATATCTTTATATGCTGCATGTTGTGGTTCTAATTCTTAGGAAATTTAGTTCTTTCATTTATTATTGGTTTGTTTCAGTTCTCTTTAACACTTGAGGCAGCTTTAAATAGAAGTAGGAATGTTAAATTAACATTTGGTACAGGGATTTAGAGGAAAACCGTTTATTCTTTCAGTATCATTTCTTGTGTTGAAACTTCTGCCCCTTTTCATAATTGGAATTTCATAGACTTCTTAACTTATAAAGCAAGTATGCTTAAGACAACTTGCATTCATATACCAACTCTAATTAAATAGAATGGTGTTTCAGAGGAACATTAACAAACAAAATCTGATACACAAGTATCTTGGAACAAATACCAATAACTTGATGAATGGTAGGTTTCGGAGGGGTTTCACTGAGAATAGAGAGTTAGAGAGGCCAAGAAGTTTACAGGGGGAATTCCAGAGGTTGGCTAAAGCAGCTAAAGGCCTACTGCCAATTGTGGAGTGCTCAAAGCCAATGACATGCAAGAGATGAGAGCTAGGGGATGCAATAATTTTGAAAGGTTGTAAAGCTGGAGTATGTTCCAGAGAAAGGAAGGAGAGCAATGGAGGGATTTGAAAACAAATGTGAAAAAAGTTGTTGGCAGATTGGGCTGATGCAGGTCAAGCACGAAAAGTGTGATGAGTGATATCTGAAGAGCTTGAGGTGGAATATGGAAAACTGGACAGCATAATTGGCATAACCCAATCAAGAGGTAGTGAATGTATGATGAGGTTTCAACAGCAGCTGAGCTGAGATGGATGAAGTAGAATGATGCAACTGTGATGAACTAAGAGATCTTGATGATGACGTGGTTATGTTGAATATTGTATTTCCTCTCCATTTTCCTGCCAAAGCATGGATCACCAAGCACGGCAGTAGCTTCTGGAACTGAAAGTCAGTGTGTCAATACAGCAGTAAGCATGGACCTCCTGAGTTACTGCACAGATTAGAGGGAACATTGGAAAGCCATCTTATGGATAATACTACAATGAGGTTACTGTTAAGTTCTTTTCTTTTTACTCCTGAGGTTCTTACACATTTGATGCAACTGTAACACACCAACTTTTGTGAACAAGCAACTAAATTTATTAAGCATGGTACAGAACAAGCTAGGTGACCCCCTTTGACCTGACTTTGCATGCATGCCGGTGAAGAGGGTCAAAATGAGGCTCTGAACAAAGAAAGCACATCCTCTTTATACAGGTCAGTTGCAATGGTTACAGATGCTGTGGCCGCTCCCCCACAGTCACAAGCCATTCAAGACAATCCCCAGTTACACTCAGTCACATGTTACCGCAGATACAATGGCAGGATGAGATCATCCTCTGAGATGGTGCTAATGCCCTAATCCTGGGGAATAGTTATGCAGATGATTTCTTGACTCAGTGCTTTCTCAAGACAATTACTGTGTGACATACCTCTGGCCGTAAAGCATTTTGAATGGAAGAGATTGAATTGATTGTTATAATTTGACAATATCAGGGGGGTGTAATGTCTAAATGCAGTGTAAATTACAATGGACAGTCAACCACATTCTTTCATGGCTTTCGTCCCCACCCAAAGAAGTGCACTTTAACCCTTTAATATTACGTTAATGTCCAGAGAGAGAGTCCCAGTTAATCTGTTAACATTATAGTTACAAGCTATCTGGCACTGCCTAGGAAACAGGTAGCTTGCAAATTAAATTTGTGGCATGGACCAAAGACTAACTTCTGTTATGTCAATCTTTTAGTTGAAAGGAAGTTATGCCTAATAATTGGATGTGGGATGTGACAAACCTGGGGAGATGGTGAGGTGCAGCTGGGTTAGTGCTAATGTGGAACCTGACACTTTGATACCAAGTACAGTAAGAATGAAAAATAGGAAAGGGACAGCCATACAATGAAAACAAAGGCTTCAGTCTTCCGACTATTTAATTGGAAAAAAACTTTGGCTCATCCTCACCTGATGAAGGAGCGTTGCTTTCAATTAAACCCGTTGGACTATAACCTGGTGTTGTGTGATTTTTAACCACTTATGGGTTTAGACAAGCAGACTTATTGCTGAGTGACAGTGAAAGGATCAGGAGAGGTAATGATGAGAGGAAGCTAGGTCTTGAAACCTGCATGTATAAATTGGTTGGTTTTCTGATGGTGTAGCCAAAGAGTAGTACATAGATGAATAAGAGAGGGCCTACAATAGATCCTTGGAAGCTGTCAGATGTATTTGTGTGGGAAGGAGTTGTGGGAAAAATGGGTCTGGATTAGAGAGATGACAGTAACTTGAATAACTGTACAGAAGAAAGAGAGATTTGAAGATATGTTTGTGATTTGCAGAGACAAAGGGGACAAGGGTTCGCTGGTTTTTGAAGAGTGGTGATGATGGCAGATTTATAAAACTTTGGAACAGTATTCAGAATCAGGAAATCTTTAACTGTATAGCTAACTTTGGGGACAGAAAAACAATTTAGTGGCCAGTAGTTTACAGCATAGAATACAGTATAAAATCCACACAGTGTGGAAGCAAGCCATTTGCCTTATCAAGTCCACAGCGACCCTCCAAGGAGCATCCCACCCAGACCCCCTCCTATCCCAACCCCGTAACCCTGCATTTTCCCACCTAGCCTGTACATCCCTGGACACTACGGGCAATTTAGCATGGCCAATCCACCTAACCTGCATATCTTTAGACTAGGAGGAAACTGGAGCACCTAGAGGAAACCCAAGCCAACACAGGGAGAATGTGCAAACTCCACACAGTCATCTGAGGGTGGAATTGAATCCAGGTCTCTGGTGCCGTGATGCAGCAGTGCTAACCGTTGCTAGCCACTGTGCTGCTCTGTTTGGCAGGAATAGGATTGAGGGAGGAGGAGTTGGGTCTTGTGGATCTGGTGCACTATCCCATACTATATGTGGAGAGCAGAGGGATACAGATGCTTAGGAATTGGGCGACAGGTTTTGACAGTAGATTTGGATCAGCTCAGACTTGGAGAGCCGAAGGACCTGTTCCTGGGCTGTAAATTTTCTTTGTTCTTTGTTCTATATTTGTCTTTTATGCCATATGCGTCATTTAATAAATAGCATAAATAAACAATTTATTAATCCTCCTTATAAATCATTTGAGTGTCAGCTGTGATTTACCTCTGAACCATGAGGTAGCCCTACCCAGTACATTTTGGACGAGAGATAAACCTGTTCAGGTGGATGTAAAAGATACCATAATCACTGTTTTGAAGAAGACCCCAGGGAGTTGTTTCCATTGTTCTGGCCAGAGTTTGTACCTCCAATTAACATCACAAAAACTGGATTATCTGACTGACTGATTGCACCAACATTTATGAAATGTTAACAATGTGGTGATAGTCTGTGATGGTGTCACAAACCAAGCAGAAGTTTTACTTGAGCATAAACAGTATTGCATTACTTTTATGTGTAAGGCAAAGACCTCAAGGCACTGTTCCAAAGAGCAAGGGAGTTTTCTGCAGTGTCCTGGCTAATGTTTATCCCTCAAATCAACTTGAACAATTAAAAACTTTTTGTGAGAGCTTGCTGTGTGAAAGTTGAGTGCCTAATTTCTTCTATTAATCAAGTATTGCATTACAAAAGTTCAATTAGCTGAAAATTCCTTTTAGAATGTATGGTGGTAATGAAAGTTATATTCTTTTTGTTCGTTGAATTCAGTATCCAGCAATCCATCGTGGATCTGAAATTGATGAGCTAGAGGCATAAAGTATGAAGTATTCAAATGCCATGTTCATTCTATTCTGGTGTTAATGTGCTTTGTCTTTTTAAAACAGGTTAGTTGTAGTTATGTTAGTTTCTTGTCAAGTGGTTGTGTTTCAACCAAAAACATGAAAGAGAATGAGAGTGCAGTTCAGTCGTGTCCTTCAGAGAGGAGGAATTTGTATCAACAACAGCTATTTCATCTGATCTTTCAGTTAACTTTAAACTTGTGTTGTATAATTTAGGATCCCACAATCATCAAGGTTATTTCCATTATGATTTCCATTGAGAATTGACAATCAGCACTGTCTCGTAGAACTTATGCATGTACTCACATTATCTATTACACATGAAGTTATTTTAATTCTGTCACATTTTGTTCCAGTAACAGTTATTTTGTTGTTGAACTTTAACTGTTTCATTTAAAGATAATGTGCAATGTTTTTTTTTCCCAAGGGTGCAGGTATATGTGACATAAATTGTCTTTAATCTGCTCTTATTCACTTTAGAAAGGGTATGCAGGCAGATGAAATTGATTTGACTAGAGAATTAATTGCTTAACCAATTTCCTGCAAATAAAACTATGAAAGGGAAAGAAAGAAAGAATTAAGTACGTTACATTATTTCTGGGACCTACTTTTAAATTAAATTGATTAGGTAAAATCTCACAAGATTAAGGATTCCAAATGAGTTGGACAGTATCTGTCTAGTTCCTATGCACATGAGTTTTACTGCTTAAGTCTGCTAGTGATGCAGCACTATCGTTGTATTAAATCACAATACGGTCTTAAAAATACAACGTTAAAAATCACCCAACACCAGGTTATAGTCCAACAGGTTTAATTGGAAGCACTAGCTTTCGGAGCGCCGCTCCTTCACAGATGGTTCATCAGACCACCTGATGAAGGAGCGACGCTCCGAAAGCTAGTGTGCTTCCAATTAAACCTGTTGAACTATAACCTGGTGTTGGGTGATTTTTAACTTTGTACACCCCAATCTAACACCAGCATCTCCAAATCATAAAAATATGACATTAGTGACTGTGTTCATGGAACATAACAATAGTTATGTTCAATTGAAGTTACAATAGTGTGAAGGAAGATTTCATCAACTCACTCATGCTGTACTAAAATTAAAATGCAAGCACCAGGGTACTGCCATTGTCTAAGTTGGAGATCTTCAAAAGGAGTGATAACTTTCAAACTTTATTTTTAAATCTATTTCAGCTTGAAGGAAACAACCTTTAATGTCTCTTGCTTTAAAACAACATTGAATGTTCACGTAAAATATATTTGTGTGTCTAAATTTGAGGTATACTGTATTTTAACTAAATTCAGACAATGCTCTTTTCAGGTTATATAAGGATATTCCTACTGCTGGTTTGCTGGTGGACTTTCAATTATCCTGCAGTGTTTTTTTCCTGTTACGTGATTTTTATTATTCTTGATGGTGAGTGTGTATTTTAAAATGTTTGATGTAGAGAAAGAATGAAACATGTTCATGTTTGAATAGTTATGACTGTGTTCCCTATTTTAGAGGTCTACAACTCACAGATGCTGCTACTTCTCTTGCACAGTACACTTTGCAGCAGCATCTGTTGGTTTCATATCCGTAGAACTTAAATTTATCTTCTGTGTTTTAGAAATTAATCTTTCCATTTTTGTACTTTAAAAAAATCATAAGCAGACTAAATCACAGAAACTACCATTAGAGGTTCTTATTTCTGTTTTTTTAGTTTAGATGTTTAGTGGAACTATAGTGGCTCTGAGGTAAAATCCACCACTTCGAAAACCTGAAACTAAATCCAGAAATTGCTGGAAATACTCAGCATATCAGGCAGCATCTGTGGAGCGAAGGCAGTTAATGATTCAGGTTGATTACCTTTCCAGCATATTCTCTTTTTATTCAGATATCCAGAATCTGCAGTATTTTGCCTTTGTATCAAATAATTCTGTTCATTGCTAAAATTATTGCAGGTTAATGTCCTGAATTTCAAATATCGTATTTTATAGAAAAATATATTACACGTGCTCCTGACCATGAGTCTTGTACTACTTTGATTTGCATTTTCCCTGTTGGCTCCCGTTATGTCAATTAGAGCTTGGAGGATGAGCTTAAGTAAAGGCTTATTTTATTATCTCGATGAGTGGTTGTTTTCCAACAAACCTGATTCACAAGGCACACTCCGTATTAGTTGAAGCACACTTTTGGCCCTTTGTCTCATAAGTCCTTGGACCCACTGATAATTTGTCCAAGATCCTTGAAAATAAGGAAATATTTATATTTCAGAACTTATTTGATCATAGGAGCATGGTGTTATTATTCAGTGAAGTACTTTTATTGTGTATGCATTTCAAATATCCTCTATCATTCCATTGAGGAGAACCTTCTGTCTAATGCAATGAGTTTTGTCTGTGTTTTAATTCTATGTCACATGTAAGATGCTCATATCTTCTGATACTACACAGATGAATCAGGTCTTTTATTTTCAGAAAAAGCATCAAAGCTCCCCATGTCATTTATTTTTAGCCAGTGCATCAAATTGAGGACGAACATGTGAAACTCTGTGCAATTCTGTTTGGTCATAACTTGGAGCTATAAATCCAAAATCATTGCAGTTTTTCTTGAACAGATGAAAACTTATTGCTCTAAAAGGTTAACTCTTAGAGTCATAGAGATGTAGAGCATGGAAACAGACCCTTCGGTCCAACCCGTCCAGATATCCCAACCCAATCCAGTCTCCCCTGCCAGCACCTGGCCCATATCCCTCCAAACCCTTCCTATTCATATACCCATCCAAATGTCTCTTAAATGTTGCAATTGTACCAGCCTCCACCACATCCTCTGGCAACTCATTCCATACACATACCACCCTCTGCGTCAAAAAATTGCCCTTTAGGTCTCTCTTATATCTTTCCCCTCTCACTCTAAACCTATGCCCTCTAGTTCTGGACTCCCTAACCCCAGGGAAAAGACTTAGTCTATTTATCCTATCCATGCCCCTCATAATTTTGTAAACCTCTATAAGGTCACCCCTCAGTCTCTGCTCCAGGGAAAACAGCCCCAGCCTGTTCAGCCTCTCCCTGTAGCTCAGATCCTCCAACCCTGGCCTCAAACTCTTGCTGAACTGCAGAGTATTTCCACCTTCTTTAGTTTTTGTTAAAATTCTATAGTTATTAATTTTAAAATTTTAACCTTCCCAAAAATTGGGTGCCACCTGGTGCCTACTTGCTGACTCAAATAAGAGCACTGGAATGAATCAAATTTACACAATTATGATATAGCTCATTGTTTTATTCACCGTGCTCATTATAAATAGAACAATATTAAGCAATTAAAAATTGATGTGGAAATCTCTGCAGTGGAACTTAACTCCAATCTGCAGGAAAAAGTAAAACTATTCTGTGAAACTAGAGACTAAAACTCATGTTGATGCAACCAAGGTTCTGTTCTGTTGATATAATTGGCCTGTAACGATTCAGAATGAGTGAAAACCTAATACATTTACAATATGTAGACATTTAGAAAGCATGTGTACTTGAGCCTTCCTGAAGTCTGCAAAATGTTTTGACTCCTGTAAAACAAAATGCAGAGCAGAGCAAAACACAAGTTGGAAGAAAGGCTCAGTTAACGAGTACACAGGAACCACTAGAGAAGCTGCCAACTTGCAGCACAAACAACTTGGAATTGTCATCAAAGGAAAGGTAGCCATTGTAGTGGTAGTTTACTGATTTCTGAAAACTTAACCTTTCTCTCAGTGAGATGTTCTCTCTCAAAAGATATGACATTTGAATCTCTGGGGAACACCGTTTGTTCTGACCTAGACTGGCTTGACATAAAGGACAGTGAGAATGATCAACTGTTTTCTCAAAGGTTATATGTTTTTAAGGGGAAAGAGATTCCAAAAGGCTCCCAATATGACTAATTGTGGTGAGGATTACTCTAGGCTTGTAGCTGTCTGACAGATGGATATGTTAAAGTTAAGTTTATTTTTAAGTATTGTGAGAGTTGAAAGCTTTCACTAGGTGGAATGCCCTGAAGCACTCTGCATGGTCACAGTGAACTTCAATTTTACCTTTTCGTGCCAGATAGTACATTTTAATTTTATAAATAATTAACTAACAAGCGAATTATTGGTAGAAGCTTTACTTTGTTATTGAATATACATCAATAGATCGTAAATGATAAAAGCTGCACAATGCACGGCTAAATTTTAAGGAAAACCAAGGAAGTGCATGTAATAACAGTTTTTGAAAAATTTTTTGATATGTATAAATTGTTTTTATCCTCGTAAATGTATAATATAGTAAACTCCTAATAGTTAGAACTTAATAACTGTCCACTAATACCCAATGTGTACACTGACATTATATTTAAAACCTCCATCATGAAGTCATAAATAGAGATGTTTGCTGATGATTATATTATGTTCAGCGCCATTCACGACGACTCAAATACTAAAGCAGTCCATGTTCAAATGCAACAAGATCTGGACAAAATCTAAGCTTGGACTACCAAGTAGCAAGCAACATTCATGCTACACAAATGCCAGGCAATCGTTGTCCATAGCTCCTTGACATTCCATGCTGTAACCATCACTGACTTCCACAATTATTGACATCCTTGGGATTCCCATTGACCAGAAGTTCAACTGGATTTGCCACATAAACACAGTGGCTACATGACCAGATCAGAGGCTAGGAATATTGCAGCGAGTAATCCACTGCCTTACTTCCCAAAGTCTGTCCATCATCTACAAAGTATAAGTCAAAAATGTGATGAAATCCTTTCCACTTGTCTGATTGGGTGCAGTTCCAACAATGTTCAAGAAGCTTGACATAATCCAGGACAAAGCAGCCTACTTGATTGGCAGCTACAAGCATCCACTCCCTCTATCAGTGACTCTCAATAGCAGCAGTACATAATATCTACAAGATCATTATACAGCACCTTAGAACCACTTCCACCTAGAAGGACAGGAGCAGCAGCCATCCTTTCAGTGTTGCTGGGTCAAAATCTTGGAATTCTCTCCCAAAAGACATTGTGGGTTGACCTACAACATGTGGACTGCAGGGTTCAAGAAGACAGCTCACCGCCATTTTCTCAAGAGCAACTAGAGGCTGGCAATAAAAGTTGGCTCAGCCAGTCCTGAGAGTGAATAAAAGAATGTGTACAAGGTCAACTATCTAATAATCATTGAACTGCATTTATATTTTTTTCCCATTCTGACATGTATAATCTATTCACTTAATATATTCTTAACAATTACAGGGCTTGATGGATATGCAGCTCGGCAGTTAAATCAGGTTTCTGAATTTGGAGCTTGGTTTGATGTTGCTATTGACAACTTTGGGCGTACAATGTTATGGTGCTTGCTCTTTAAGGTAAGTGCATTACTATTGAGAGTGGCAAAAATGAGATTCTCTTCCTCAGGCAGTCCTTCAGGATGGAAGATGACTATCTTCCACTCAGATGCTGTGGATTTGAGGGTCTTAATAGTCCAATGCTACATCTGCAAACCCTGCCATAAATAGTGAATGTTGTGTTCGCTGAAATGGATAAGTGGAATGCTCAGGTTGAAAGTGAGATAGACAATAGACAATAGGTGCAGGAGTAGGCCATTCAGCCCTTCGAGCCTGCACCGCCATTCAATATAATCATGGCTGATCATTCCTAATCAGTATCCTGTTCCTGCCTTATCTCCATAACCCTTGATTCCACTATCTTTTGAGAGCTCTATTCAACTCCTTCTTAAATGAATCCAGAGAGTGGGCCTCCACTGCCCTCTGGGGCAGAGCATTCCACACAGCCACCACTCTCTGGGTGAAGAAGTTTCTCCTGAGCTCTGTCCTAAATGGTCTACCCCGTATTTTTAAGCTGTGTCCTCTGGTTCGGCACTCACCCATCAGTGGAAATATGTTTCCTACTGCCAGAGTGTCCAATCCTTTCATAATCTTATATGTCTCAATCAGATCCCCTCTCAATCTTCGAAACTCAAGGGTATACAAGCCCAGTCGCTTCAGTCTTTCAGTGTAAGGTAATCCTGCCATTCCAGGAATTGACCTCGTGAACCTACGCTGCACTCCCTCAATAGCCAGAATGTCTTTTCTCAAATTTGGAGACTAGAACTGCACACAGTACTCGAGATAACTTTACAAATTTGAGCACTTTTGGAATTACATTGCATGGGCATTTTTTTCCCCAAATGTCAATGTTTCTGTAGACAGGAAAAATGGCAAAATAAAACCACTGAAAATGTTCGGTGATAAATTTGTGGGAGAATGGAGAATCTATAATTATGAAGACGGTCCTGAGATAGTAAGACTCTTTCTACTGCAGCAGAGGAAACGAAGATGAGAGTTAATAGAATTTGAAAAACAGACTTTTAGACATTTACATCACAGAAGGAGGCCATTGACCCCATCATGAAAGCATTAGTCAACAAAGATCTGACTGCACTAACCCCATTTCCCAACCCTTGGCCCATTGTCCGAGAGGCTATGGCAATGCAAGTGAATATCTAAATACCACTTAAATGTTACAAGGGAGTCTGACCCAATTAGTCATAGAGATGTACAGCATGGAAACAGACCCTTTGGTCCAACCCGTCCATGCTGACCAGATGTCCCAACCCAATCTAGTCCCACCTGCCAGCACCTGGCCCATTTCCCTCCAAACCCTTCCTATTCATATACCCATCCAGATGCCTCTTAAATGTTGCAATTGTACCAGCCTCCACCACTTCCTCTGGTAGTTCATTCCATACACGCACCACCCTCTGCATGAAAAAGTTGCCCTTTAGGTCTCTTTTATATCTTTCCCCTCTCACCCTAAACCTATGCCCTCTAGTTCTGGACTCTCTGACCCCAGGGAAAAGACTTTGCCTATATATCCTATCCATGCCCCTCATAATTTTGTAAACCTCTAAAGCAGTAGCAGGTAGGAAGGAGATGGAAATGTGTTGCTGGAGAAGCGCAGCAGGTTGGGCAGCATCTAGGGAACAGGAGAATCGACGTTTCGGGCATAAGCCCTTCTTCAGGGCTTATGCCCGACACGTCGATTCTCCTGTTCCCTGGATGCTGCCTGACCTGCTGCGCTTTTCCAGCAACACATTTTCAGCTCTGATCTCCAGCATCTGCAGACCTCACTTTCTCCTGAAATCCATTTAGATCACATCTACTGCTCTGCCCTCATCAATCCACTTTGTTACTTTTTCAAAAGACTCAGTCAAGTTTGTGAGACATGATTTCCCCAATTGTCCTTTCAGAAAATGAGTTCCAGTGCTGGGTTTAAAAAAAAAAGCTCCTTAACATTTCTTTAAGCTATTTATCTCTTAACTTACATCTATCTTGCCCTTCTATTCGATGCCTCGATTAATAAAGGAAAATATCCTATAACCTTCTTAATCATGTCATCTGCTTTTCCTGCTACCTTCAGGGATCTATAGATATGCACACCAAGGTCCCGCTGACCTTCTGTACTTTCTAGGATCCTAATGAAGACTCAGTGTAATCCCATGTGTTGTTGGACCTCCTCAAGTGCATTAATTCCCGCTTTTCTCAAGTTGAATCCACTTGCTACAGCTCTGTTAATCTGACCAGTTTGTTGATAGCCTTCTGCAGTCTATGACTATCCTCCTCATGGTTTACCACCCCTCCCAAATTTTCCTGTCATTTGCAAACTTCTTGGTGATAACCCTTTCATTTAAATCCAAATTAAGACCTTCAGTCCTCTGGCACACACCTGTGACCTGTTATCTCATGCCTCATAATCCTGATTTACATCTCAACCTGCCCTGGGGATTTATCCACTTTATTAATACGAAACCCATTTGTACCTGCTGTCTTTCTGTGTTAACCTCCTCTGATATTTCAGTCTTCCACCCTGATGTTTGTATCTCTGTAATCCTTTTCCATTGCTAAGACAGATGCAAAGTATTGGTTGAGGACTGTATCTACATCTTGCAAGACAAAATAGAGGTTAAATCATGCCCTACACCATCTCCTTACTAGCTGTGAGGGATAGGAACGTGGACTTCTTGCGGATAATAAAATAGATACCACTGGCATGTAAATCTCCTATCTGTTGTGAAGGCCCACATGTTCAGATCAAATGAGTCATTAATGTAAAAAAGAAATGAAGTGGGGTTTGGGTCCACACTCATGAGTCTGCAGATCTGTGGGTAGCAAATATATCCAGAAATGTATATACTCTTTTTTTTTTTTCTTCCCCCCCCCCCCCCCCCCCCAGTTATTGTGTTCCTGTTTATGTAATTTAAAAATCCCTTCAGAGTTGTCTTCTACCTGCCAATACTTTTTCTAATGCTTTTATAATTTTCAGAGGACATAATTGAGGCAGAGGCCTTTGCTTCCTTGAAGGAGAATGTAGGAAACCAGTTGCAACAATTGAAGATACAGGCTATGAGGTAGTGCAGCAGTATGATTAATTTTCAATGGGTTTAGGAAATCGCTCGTACAGATATGATGGCCTCCTTCTGTTATTCTGTGGTACAAATGAAAGGAGGTTGCAAAGAAACATATTTCATTGAAAAATTCTTTTTTTTCCAGTGGGGACATTTTATAAGTAGCTTAGAGTGGTGTGTTTTTGTATGTACACACAATTCCATGGGAGCAGACTGGAAGAACAAGTTTGGCGAAGGTCCTTGGTGGGTTCGGAAAACGATGGCAAATGGTATGAAAATTTTGACTTAATTTTTAAAAACAAAGTTTAAGAATTGTCCTGGTGGAAACATTTCAAGTTCCGATTGGATGTCAAACAACTCAAAAAGAATTGTTAAGGAATGTTTTATGTGAACTTCAGGAGTGGTCTTCTATGATGACTATGAATGACTTGTTTCTCAAAATTCAACTGAAAATAACTGCAAGTGTTTGAACCCACTTGTGAACAGGGAGGTGCCTACGTTTTGAAGAAAAAGAATCTTGGTGCTGTTTTAATATCCTGTAAAACTTTGTTTTGCTTCAGTACATTGTTTTACTTAAGTAGCTAACCTTATCCACATTGATCTGATTACCTGTTAATTTTCACCTCTGGGAGAACATTGTGAGCATCCTAACATTATGATCTATCATAATTAAGGATTCATTATTTAATCCATGAATGAAAACATATGCAAAGTCGAGAGTGTGGTGCTAGAAAAGCACAGCAGGTCAGACAGCATTTGAGGAGCAGGAGAATAGACGTTTTGGGCATAAGCCCTTCATCAGGAATCCTTGGATATTGCCTGACCTCCTGTGCTTTTCCAGGACCACACACTTGACTCTGATCTCCAGCATCTGTAGTCCTCACTTCCTCCTTCATGAAAACACATGCATGTGTGCCAAGAGCATTATGTATTTTATAAGGCAATTGGTCTGACAAAACGACATGCATAATTGTATTAAAAATAAAATATGCCACTTGCTCCTTGATCTATTTCACCATTCAGTGACATCATGTTTGATTTATTATTTCATATTTCCACTTATCCCTGACAGCCTTTCACCCTCTTGCTTAACAAGAACCTTCCTACCACTGCTGTAAAAATATTTGAAGTCTCTGTCCCTGCTGCCTTTAGAGTTGTGAAGGCTCATGACCAGTTTAGGGAAAACATCTAAATAAAGGTAACTTAAAGCAGATAACTAGTAACTCCAAGTTCCAGATCTTCCCACAAGTGGAAACATCCTTTCCGTATCCACCCTTGTCAAGACCCAAGAGGATCTTTGTAGGTTTCAGTCAAGTTCCCTCTTGCTCGTTTAAACTCCAGTGGATACAAACCAAGTCTGTCCAACCTTCCTCCTACCACAACATGCACATTCCAGGTTTTCCTCCTTTTAAAGTCAACCCCTTTTTTCCATTGAACCTTGGTACCCGAGCAATCGATTTGGTACTCAGAGGAAAAAGATTCTGACTATTCATGCCTCTCATAATTTTGTAAACTTCTATCAGGTTCCCCCCCTTCTCCATCAACATTCTAGTGAAAACAAACCATTTGTCCAATCTCTCTTCATAGCTAACGCTCTCCAAACCAGGCAACATACTGGTAAACTGTTCTGACATCTCTTCAAAACCATCACATCTATTTTGTAGTAATGGAGCCAGAACTGTACACTATATTCCAGATTTGGCCTAACTAATGTTCTATATAGTTGCAACATGACTTGCCAATTTTTATACTCTGTGCCCCTGCTGATGAAGGCAAGCATGCCATATGTCAGCTTGACCACCTTATCCACTTGGGTTACCACATTCAGGGAACTGTCGATCTGTGTGCCTAAAATGCGTTTGTCCAGTTCGGACTCCATTTGTCATTTCTCCGCCCAAGTCTCCATCCAATACCCTGCTGTATCCACTGGTAATCCTCCTCGCAATCAGTAGCTCCCCCATCTTTGTGTCATCTGCAAATTAATGATCTGACCACCTACATTTTCCACCAAATCATTTGTATAAATTAAAAACAGGAGGGGTCCAAGCACTAATCTCTGTAAAACATCACTGAATACACATCTCCAGTCAGAAAAACATCCTTTCATGGCTACTCTATGACAAAAACAGTTCTGTATCCATCTTAGCAGCTCACCATGGATCCAATGTGGCATCACATTTTTTGTATCAGCCTGCCATGAGGGACCTTTTCAAAGTAAAATCCAGGTACAGAACATTCACTGCCCTGCCCTCGTCAGTCATGTTTGTCACTTCCTCAAAAGACACTTACATGTTTGTGAGACACAACCCTCCCCCTCACAAAGCCATGTATTGCTAAAGTCCCATCTCTTTCCAGATGTGAATAAATCCTATCCCTAAGAATCTTCTCCAATAATTGCCCTACCACTGATGTAAGGCTCACCAGCTTGTAATTTTCCAGATTATCCCTATTGCCCTTCTTCAAGGGCAACATTTGCTATTCTCCTGTACTCCGGGACCTCTCCTGTGACTAAAGAGGATATGTAGATTTTGTACACAATTTCCTCACCTGCCTCCCTCAGTGTCCAGGAATAGATCCCATCAGATTCCTAGGAACCTGCCTACCTAACGCCTTACCAAACACCCCCGACACGTTTATATATTGAAATGCCCTAGAATATCAATGTGCCCCTCCTGAGATTCACCATCCACCATGTCCTTCTCCTTTGTGAATACTAATGCAAGTGTTTGTGAAGGATCTCACCCACCTCTCCCAGCTTCATAAATTCCCTCCTTTGTCCTTTACTGGTCCAATACTTTCTCTAGCTAGCCCCTTTTTCCTTACGGATGTATGAAACAGCTTGGGATTTTCCTTAATCCCCTAAAAGGGGACATTTCATGGCCCCTTTTAGCACTCCTAAGTCCTTGTTTGATTTCCTTCCTTCTATCCTTCAAGTGCACTGTCTGTCTACAATTGCCTCAAATTTATGTAGAACTTCCCTTTTCTTTTTGACTAAGCTCTCAATTTCTCTTGTCATCCAAAGTTTCCAAATCTTGCCATCCTTAACCTTCAGTTTCACAGGGACATGTTGGTCCTGAACTCTAATCAACTGGCCTTTAAAAGATTCGCACATGCCAGATTTACCCTCAATCATCTGCCCCTAATCTATATTTCCCAGTTCCTGCCTAATATTATGATAGTTAGCCTTCTCCCAATTTAATGCTTTCAACTGAGGACTACTCTATCTTTATCCACAAGTAACTCAAAACTTGTACAGAATAATGGTTACTGTTCCCGAAATGCTCCTCCACTGAAACTTCGGTCACTTGGCAGGGCTCACTCCCCAATATCAGGTCTAGAATGACCTCATTCCTGAAGAAGAGCTTATGCCCGAAACGTCGATTCTCCTTCTCCTTTGATGCTGCCTGACCTGCTGCGCTTTTCCAGCAACACACTTTTAAGCTCTGATCCCCAGCATCTGCAGTCCTCACTTTCTCATAGAATGCCTCCACCCATTGTTGGATTATTTAAATATTGTTTCAGAAAACCTGCCGTGGACACCTAACATATTCTTCCCAACACTACCACCACCATCAAATCCAAGACCCTGGCACAAAGGGAGTCCCAATAAGGGAAGTTAAGGTAACCCACCACAGCAACCCTGTTTTCATTACATTTTTCTGTAGTCTGTCCACATATCTGTTCCTCTACCACCTGCTGGTGGTTGGGAAGTCTATAGTCAATCCCAAAGTGATTGGTCGCTTCTTATTCCTGAGCTCTACGCATGTGGCCTTGCTGGATGAGCCATCCAAAATGTCCTCTCTTAAGAGAGCCGTTTTATTCTACCTGCCAGAAATGCAACTCGCCCATCTCTTTTACATTTCTTGTTATCTCACCTGAAACATCTGACAGAATGTTAAGCTGCCAGTCTGTCTCTCTCTGAACTAAGTCTCTGTAATAGTTACATCATTGAGCTTGGATTAATACATATTAATTATTATGTGTTCATCTGCCTTACCTGACATACGCCTCTTGTTAAAAGAAATACACCTCAGACCATGGGTTCCCCCCCACCTCACACTGTTCTTCCCATGAGTCTTGCTGGCCTTAGTCTCAGATTCCTCATCTGTCATTTTACTTGCTGACCAGCTGCAGTGGTTCCCATCCCAGCCACACTACTTTAAACCCTGCCAGGATATTAGTGCCCCTCCAGTTTAGGTGCAACCAGTCTTTCTTATACAGGTCCCCGCTTGCCCCTGAAGACACCCCAATAATCCACATCCTGAAACTCTCCCTCCTACACCAGCTCTTTAGCCACATATTTGACTATACTATCTTGTATTCCGAGCTTCACCGACCTGTGGCACAGGGAGTAATCCTGAGATTACAACATGAGATCCTGCTTTCCAACTTTTTACTTAACTCCCTAAACTTCCTTTGCAGGATATCATCTTTCTTTCTGCCTATGTTATTGGTATCAACATGGACCACAACCTCTGGCTGCCACCCTTCGCTTTCAGAATGTTCTGTGCCCACTCAGTCATCCTTAACCCTGGCACCAGGGAGGCAACACACCACCCGCAGTGTTGCATGTAGCCACTGAAATGCCTGTGCCTCTGAGTGTAGAGTCCCTATCACTACTGCATGCCTACCCTTCAATCCTCCCTGCTGTATAACAGTGCTAGTTGTGGTGACACTGATCAGCTGCAGGTGCTGCTTGCTGCTTAGAGGCCATTTTCCTCTGTCTCCAAAATGGTATAAAGAGGAACCTCGATTATTTGAAGGAAACTGGCAGGGAGTATTTCGTTCAATTAATTTAATTCAGGATAATAGAATGCCGGATAACATAGTTTAGCCAAGCATCGGATCCTTGCAATCTTGCTGGATAATCCAATATTTGAATAATCGAATGCCAGATAATAGAGGTTCCTCCATATTTGTTTGGGGGGGGGGGGGGGGTGGTCACAGGGGATTCCTGCACTGCCTGTCCATGCTTGCTCATCATATTGGTGGTTACCCACCTCTTTTTGGTCTGTGTAGCCCTTCCTGGTGGTGTGACCAGCTCATTAAATGTGCTATCCATGACATTCTCAGCCTCGCGAATGCTCCAAAGTGAGTCCATCTGCAGCTTCAGGCACTCCGTGTGCCAAATCAGGAGCTGCAACTGAACAGATTTCCTGCATATGTTATCATCTTGGAGACTGTAAGTGTCTCTGATATCCCACTTATTGCAGAAGGAGCACTCCATGGAACTGAGTTTCCTGCCATTTCGAACCTTATCAAGTAAATCAATCTTGTCAACTACAGAAAATAATTCAGCAACTGACTACATAACATTACCCACTAGTCACCAAATTCCAGTCTCCTACTCCTGTGCTCTATTCCTGGCAGACTACAACAAAAAGTTCTTTCTCAATGTCCAGACTGCATTACTCAGTCTGCAAATCTGGTCCCTGAGCCGCCAAGCCGTGTCACTTCTTTGAGTCATGACGTCGCCTCTGGAGTTCTACCGCTAGGTTCAGCTCCACGTTCGCTCTGTCTGACCCTGCTCCTCGGTTATTTACCCTGCTGCTGCTATTCGCCCTTAAGTACGCTCTGACTGACCCTGCTCCTCAGGTATTAATCCGGCTGCCGCTGTTCACCCTCAGGTTCACTCTGTCACTGCTGTCGTGCTCAGACTGCCCTCCAAATTCATGCACTAGGGGACCTCCAGCTACCTCTATATTTCAGAGCTCTGCAGTTACTCACCATTCAGATAATACACTTCTTGTTTATTTTTCTTCTCAAATGGAGTTTCACATACACCACATCTTACTCCATTTGACAGATCTTTGTTCACTTACTTTATCGATAATCCCTTTGTCACCTCCTTACGTCCTCTTCAAATGTACTTTCCTAGCCACCTTTGTATCATTAACAATTTTTACAACCATTCCTTCTGTCCCTTCATCAAAGCATTTGTATAAATTTTTAAAGATTAAGGCTCAGGCACTGACTCATTTTTCGTACACCTCATAACACCCTGCCAACCAGTGAAAGGCCCTGCTGTTTGCACTCTGGCTAGCTGATAGGAAAAACAATCATCTTTTTATGAAAATATGTTAGCACATACACTATGGACTTATATTTTCTGCAGTACATTTTGATGTGACATTTTATCTGGAAATCTAGGTACAGTACATGCTTTTATCCACAGCATTTGTAACTTTCTCAAATAATTCCAACAAATTGGTTAACCACGATTTCTCTTTTACAAAACCATGTTGATCTGCCTAATTACCTGAAATATTTTGAAATGCTGTGTTGCAACATCTTTAATAAAAGCTTCTAACATCTTCCCTATGACAGATATTAAGGTATCTGATTAACTGCTTCTGTCTCCCGTTTTATAAATAAAGGAGTTACGTTGACTGACTGATTTTCAACCTAGTTGAAGCTTCCCAAGATCCAGAACCCTTCAAGGAAGTCCATCAGGACTGGGGTTCTTATGAACCTGCCACTGCAACAATTTGCTCAGCACCAATTTTCTTGTTCTTCTCTGTCTTTCATTTCCTGACTTGCAGCTATTTCTGGGATGTTACTTGTAAGTGTGTAGGATCAATGCCCACTTAACTTTTTTTCTTTTTATCTATCTGTTTTTATATTTCAAGCTAGCTTTCTCTTGTGCTTTTGATATTCTCCTTATTAGTCTTTTTAAGCTTTGGGTTTCTGTCCCATCTTCTGACCTGCCACCCATCTTTGCGCAATTATGTTTTTTTCTTTAAATTTCAATACAATCTTTAACCTTTACTAGGTTGTGTGCTAATGACATAGGGAGGTAAGAAGAAACGTTTTGCGTGGTCAGTATGGGGAATTAGGCACAAAGTTAAGAAGCAGATCTTCAAATGAAATAATCAGATCAGAGAAATAAATTCATGAATAAATCAGAGAAAGATTGGTTAAGAAAAAATGGGTTTTGGTTCATGGGGCAATGGCACAAATACTGGGAAAAGAGGTGATTGTATTGTTGGAATGGAATTCTCATGATCCATATAACTAGGGAAGTAGACCGAGTTTTGAACCAAGTAGTGGGACAAAGAATCAAATTTAGGAAGAATGGAAACAAGGAAAGAAGGTAGGTATTAAAATGGGAAACTATAAACTAACAAGGAATAAACAGTTATAATTGAATAGTAAATCAATAAATAAGGCTGGTAGTTACAAAACTAAATGCTCTGAATGTGAATGCACAATTAAACCTTTCTTTCAGTCTCTCCAATTCACTGTTGCAGTATCTGATTTGACATTGAATTTAACATTATGCCTAACCCTCTAGAAGAGTCATATTCAGAACAGAAAAAGGCATTTTGGCCCATTGTGTCCACACCAGACAAGAACAAAACCCTAACTATTCTAATCCCATTTTCTAGTACTTTGCTCTTTGCCCCACAAGTGCACATCTAAATACTCACTCTCTCTCTCTCTCTCTCTCTCTTTTTTAAATGTTGTGAGGTTATCTGCCTCTACCACCTTTACAAAGTCGTAAGTCACATGACACCAGGGCATAGTCCAAAAAGTTTATTTGAAATCACAAGCTTTTCCTCACATCAAGAGCTGTGTAATAACATCTCTAAGCAGGTTGATGTGGAAAATATTCCTAAATCTTCTGCCCTTTAGATCTTTGTCCCTGGTTAATGAATCCTCCATCAAGAGAAAACATTTCTTACTATCTACCCTATTTATGTCCCTCATAATTTTATAGATGTCCTCTGCTGCAAGAAAACAATCCCAGTCTGTCCAACTTCAACCCAGACAACATTCTGGTAAATCTTCTCTGCACTCTCTCCAATACAATCACTATCTTTTTCTGGAATGTGGATTCCAGAACTGGATATTATACTATAGCTGTGGCCTAACTAACATTTTAATCCGTTCCAGCATAACCACCCTCCTCTTAAACTCTTTGCCTTTGTCAATGAAGGCATGTATACCTTATGCTTTCTTAACCACTTTATTCACCTGTCCTGATACTTTAATGTATTGATGTACTTGAACAGCAGCATTATAAACAAATGAAAAATAAACCAGCAATTAAGTTGAAATTTTGTAAAATCAAAACATAAATATTAAGGTCTTTATAACCATTAGTTTTATAATATTGACTTGCAGCACAGAACTCCTCTTTTGAGCCTCTGTTTAAGTACCACATTGATGAAACCCAATTTTCCCACCTTAAATTGTGTGTTCCCTGTCTTTGGGGAATAAACTCAATTATGGATATTTTCCACATCCACCTGTTTAGAGATGGTATTACACAGCTCGAGCACCTCTTGAACGTCAGCCTCCTGATTCAGAGACAGGGAGACTTGTCACCGCACCACATGAACTCTTTCCTAGGAGTTCATTTGTGACGTTTTTTTACTTTAACTATTAACTATCACCTGTGCAGCCAATTGGAAGTTTATATACAAATTCCATTATGTGCAATGAACTATTAAAACTAAGGGCAGTGTGTTAAGAGCAGAAAGAGGCTAAATCAAAACAGAGTTGGAGGGGGGGAATAAAGCACTGAATCCCCTCGTAGTGCCCACCTCTCTCCTAAAGGTATAGAAAGGACACCTGGGTACAAATGTAACTGCGTAAGGGGGACAGACGGTTGGCAGATATGCCCCCTTCCATAGCTTGCTGCCTAGATCTGTTAATAGCCAGCCTGACCAAGTCCAGACACAGACCCATGAGAAGGTCCTCACCCCTGGATGCCCAAAGATCATGAGCAGAGGATTGAAATGCAGCCAAAAACATGACAAAAGGTTTTTCAATTAACTTTAAAAGGGTGTCCAAATGCTCATGAGTTAATTTGTGCACCTGCGGTTTAAAGTGGCCACACCTATCAAGGAGTTAATTGTATGTATAAGGATACAGATTGTGCCTCATGAATGGCTGTTCATGAGTTAATGTTTATTTTTCCGATTTACAGTATAAAGGAATACTTCTGGGACATTGAATGTTGCCTAGGGAGAAGACTGACAGTTATAATGTTACATTCCATAAATAAGCCTAATATTAAGGTTTAAAAAGAAAACACACTTTTTTTCCAGAATTAAGGGGAGATATTTATAACTTTTAATGTTTCACTCTCAAATGGAACTATCTCAAATACTGACTTTGGATTTTTCTTTCACCAATTGGCTATCAGGAGTATAATCGGGGAAACTGCTGACTTGTATACAGAGATCAGCATGTGGTAAATGTGCACAAGATGTCATAGTAGATTTTATCACTTGTTATAATCTACATGTGAAGTACCATGACTCAGCTCCTCAAATTACAAAATATATTTTAAAATTAGCTCTGTGTTTTGAATCAAGTTCCACTGGGGACTTGCATAATATGTTTCGGCTTCCTTTGCTTTGTAGGAATGACGCTGGTTTTTAATGATTTTAGACAAGATAGCTGTGTGCACAGTGTTTTATGGAAAGATTCCATTGTTTTATGCTCCTCTACATTATTCTATAGTTAGTAAAATGCTGAGTGAAGATCAGAAACAGAGCAGCAGTCACTGGGCTGTTTATGTACACGGTCATTTACACATAGTGCCAGATGTCCAAAGGACAGAATAATGCTCAGTGGCTTGGAAGAGATCCAGTCAAAGAAATCTGATGCTGGTTGACTTCAGGATAAGGCAAAAAAAAAACACAGATTGGCTGATATCTTACATTAATTTCTAGTAGGTTGAGTTCAAACCTTGCTATAAATATATTAGAACGTCACAGGAACGGTCCCTTCAGCCCATGATGTTGTGCTGAACATGATACCAAATTAAACTAATCCCTTCTGCCTACACTTGGTCCATATCCCTCCATTCTTGGCATATTCATGTTCTTACCTAAAAGTCCCTTAAACACCCTTACCATATCTGCCACCACCACCAAGCCTAGCACCACATTCCATACTCCTACCACTCTGTTTCTTTTTAAAAACAACTTGTCATTCACATATTTTGAACTTTCTCCCCCTCACCTTAAATGCATGCCCACTGGTATTGAACATTTCAATGCTGGGGGAGAAAGATTGTTTCCATCAGTGCAGAGGCTAATACACCTCCTGCTTTCTTCTCCGGCCTATGGCCTCACTATCAAATATTAGGCTAGTATGTCCACAGTGATCACGTACCTCCAAGTACCTCTGCCACTCCCAAATTTCAACCAAGTCTGCCCAGACAGACCCATTGTTTCTGCCTCACATAATTCATCTCTTCCTACCCTGACTATGTTTTTTTTCCCCTCCCTTCCTACTCATGTCCATGGTTCTTCTGACGCTTTAACAGTTTGAGATTCCAGGTCAGGATCCAGCTGCCACATGGATGTGTAATCCCTTTTACACATCTGCCCCCCCCCCCCCCCCCCCAAAACTATCAAGATGGTCTTGGGGCTTCCCAGTTCTTTCGGGGGGGGGGGGGGGAGGCCTAAACTGTCCCATCCACCACCTTCCTCTTGTCTCATTTTGAACAACTCCTTTAAATCCTTTCTCTTTCTTCAGGTCAAAAAAACCTACATGGCCCCCCAGTTACACCTGTCTCTTCGTGGGGCAGTGGAACATTCCTTGTTCCAAACCTACTCTGGTCCCTCCTACAACTGTCTTCATTTCATTGATGTTACCAATGTTGCTTCCCTGTCATATCTGGAATTGGAAAGGTTTATCAGTTTTGGACACAGTATTCCAGAAAAGACCTCAATGTCCTGTACAATCATAACATCATTTCTCAACTCCTTCATTCAAATGACTAAGCAATGAAGGCAAGAGTGCCAAACACCATTATTAACCGCCCTGTCTATATGTGACGCAAACTTCAAAGAATTATGTACCTGCACCCCAAGGTTTCTGTATTGTACAACACTACCTAAGTCAGGGAATCAAAGCGCAGAGTGGGTGACTGCTTGTGGAACCTCCATATTCTGGCCATAAAAATGACTGAGTCATTGTCATACAGCACAAAAACAGGTCTTTTGGTACAACCTGTCCATACCAACCAGGTTTCCTAAACTGAACTAGTCCATTTGCCTGCGTTTGGCCCACATCCCTCTATATTTTTCCTATCCATGTATCTGTTCAAATATTTTTTATAATTGTATTTGCCTCTAAACTTGCTCTGGCAGCTCATTCCATAATACAGACTGCCTTCTGTGTGAAAAAGTTGCCCCCTCAGTTTCTTTTTAAATCTTTCTCCTAAGCTTCCAGTTACCATCTATTCAACTCATTATTGCTCCCTGGCTAACATCTCAATCTCAGGCTTGCTGTAGTACTCCACCAAAGTTGGACCCTACAGCCTTCAGTAGAGTCATAGAGATGTACAGCACGGAACCAGACCCTTTGGTCCAACCCGTCCATGCAGACCAGATATCCCAATCCAATCTAGTCCCACCTGCCAGCACCCGGCCCGTATCCCTCCAAACCCTTCCTATTCATATACCCATCCAAATGCCTCTTAAATGTTGCAATTGTACCAGCCTCCACTACATCCTCTGGCAGCTCATTCCATACAGGTACCACTGTGTGAAAAGTTGCCCCTTAGGTCTCTTTTATATCTTTCCCCTCTCACCATAAACCTATGCCCTCCTAGTTCTGTACTCCCCAACCCCAGGGAAAAGACTTTGCCTATTTATCCTATCCACGACCCTCATAATTGTGTAAACCTCCATAAGGTCACCCCTCAGCCTCCGACGCTCAAGAGAAAACAGCCCTAGCCTGTTCAGCCTCTCCCTATAGCTCAGATCCTCCAACCCTGGCAACATCCTTTTAAATCTTTTCTGAACCCTTTCAAGTTTCACAACATCATTCCGAAAGGAAGGAGACCAGAATTACATGCAATATTCCAACAGTGGCCTAACCAAATGTCCTGTACAGCCGCAACATGACCTCCCAATTCCTGTACTCAATACTCTGACCAATAAAGGAAAGCATACCAAACGCCGCCTTCACTATCCTATCTACTGCGACTCCACTTTCAAGGAGCTATGAACCTGCACTCCCAAGGTCTCTTTGTTCAGCAACACTCCCTAGGACCTTACCATTAAGTGTATAAGTCCTGCTAAGATTTGCTTTCCTAAAATGCAGCACCTCGCATTTATCTGAATTAAACTCCATCTGCCACTTCTCAGCCCATTGGCCCATCTGGTCCAGATCCTGTTGTAATCTGAGGTAACCTTCTTCACTGTCCACTACACCTCCAATTGTGGTGTCATCTGCAAACTTACTAACTGTACCTCTTATGCTCACATCCAAATCATTTATGTAAATGACAAAAAGTAGAGGGCCCAGCACCGATCCTTGTGGCACTCCACTGGTCACAGGCCTCCAGTCTGAAAAACAACCCTCCACCACCACCCTCTGTCTTCTACCTTTGAGCCAGTTCTGTATCCAAATGGCTAGTTCTCCCTGTATTCCATGAGCTCTAACCTTGTTTCATCAGTCTCCCATGGGGAACCTTGTCGAACGCCTTACTGAAGTCCATATAGATCACATCAATCTTCTTTGTTACTTCATCAAAAAACTAAAAACTCTTATCAAATTCAACCATTTTAGAACCTCAACATCTTTCTCTTTATCCACCTCGACGCTCCAGGCCTTGACTTAACACTGGCTGCTTTCAACACAGCCAATCCATTTTTAACTGTTCATGGTCCCCAATCTCTGCTTTTCTTCCTTCCTGGTTTACTCTTTGCTTACTGTTCACCTGTCTTCAGCATGTATCACATTTTCCTAGCTATTAAAGGTTCAGTAGGGTCACAGGACCCGAAACATTAGCTCGGATTTCTCTCCACAGATGCTGATAGACATGTTGAGTTTCTCCAGCAATTTGTTTTTGTTTCAGATTTCCAACATCCACAGTTGTTTATTTATATCTTTAATTAAACCGGAAATGGAATCTTTACTAAATTACAATTAAGTAGTTTTATTTCTGAGGTCAGTTTACTCAGCATGATTTGCATTTGCATGTAATATACCTTGCCTAAATAGGTAGTATCCTTTTTTTTTAGGTTTTAAAACTCCTGTAGGAGTATTCGCTATCTTTGGATTACACGTACTTCCAATTTGGCTGTATGGTTACTATAATCAAATTCTATCATCAATATTTTTGATGCCTCTTACAATGCAATGGCTTATTATTGCATTTCTTGTTGCTGGAAGACTTCTATGTATGGCAGTGGAGGTAAGAGAAAGTATTTCTTTTTGTTTACAAAGTCAACAAATTAATTTTCCAAAGCAGATAATTCAAATACATTTGTTTCCATTACAGTTCTGGTGTATATGTATTCACATTCTGTACCTCGTACGAAATGAAAAGCAAACCAAAGTAATGGACTGATTGTAAAGATACCTAAAGCAATATTTCCAGGTTCAGGTAATTGATTCCTGCAACATTATTAAAGTTCCACTACGAGTTGATTGTGGAACATTTTTGCAATTTAGTGCACCTGGAGAGGATTTCTCCTTTTGTGCAGGATTTATGGGGAAAGGAGAAGTAAAAGCACATGGAACTTTTTCCTATTTTTCTTGAATCTATGACAATCACAGTTGTGGAGACTTTGTCACCAAATGAATTCTGTATTTTATGATTAAAACATTTAAAACTCCACGTGAAAAAAAAGACTATAAAAGATATTTCTTAAAAACAATCTAGTTCTTCATGATAAACAAAAATGGCTTAGTTTCTGCAGGCCACAGTAAACACCATGAATGACTCCATGAAGAATAATCTTCATTCATATCTTTTCCAATACTGCCTAACAAGTATGAAGCATTTTAGCTACAATTGCTCATTATTACAATACATGACTAGGATACTTAAGTTACCTTGATTGACTGCTGTATGACCAGAAAAACAAAATAAGAAAATAAATTCATTTAGCGTTACTGCTGAACACTAGTTGCAGTGCTTAGCAGAGGATTCTGCCATTTAGTTAGAATTTCAGAAACTTAAATTTATTTGCTTCAGATTACTTAGTCTAATGAAACACAACTTGTTTAGTTCATGCTTTTATGCTAACAAACCCACTTGTTAACAACTAAAGCATTCCTCCTGGGTTTTTGACAATTAACAAGAGAAATTGCAAATATGCTTAAAGCAAGAATTAAATTAGGGGTAGTGGTAGAGAAAAAAAAAAAGAGTATTCTACTTTAAAAACAAAGCACAGAGTAGAAGTATATTTTAGCTATGTCAGTTTGTCAGTGTGCTCATTTTAAAAGGAGAGAGACAAGTTCTCAGACTAGCAAGCATCTGTATTTGAATGTTATGAGACAAACTGCTGAACACATTCTCAAGTAACCCAGTTTAGACTGAAGTGACTAATAGTTTTGTATTTATATAAAAAAAATGCAAGTTTAAACTGATCAGTTTCTATTTTAAGCAGCAGAAATGGTCAGCATTCCCAGTTCTTACCCAGCAACACGAGTGGGTAAGTTAGGTTTACTTGCTGCCATTACTGTCAAATCTTATGCAATAAATGATAAAATGAGTGAAAGGAGAAATTTGTTTCAGTTGTGGTAGAAATAGTTAGTAGAGATTCTTTGAGCTACAGCACAAATATTTATAGTATGTATGTTGACATTCATAGTAGACTAACAAGCTCTTTAACTGTTTTGATGGCAAAACAAATTCCAACAGAAATTGAAACTTATGTATCTCTGCTTTGACTTCTATATTCAGGCAGAGTAACCATTACAAATACCTACAACAGTTGTGATGACTTCTGATTTTGCAGTTATTATAAATTGACATTATTTGTTAATTGCTTTTGTGATTGGATAAGTTAAATTGTTAATTTGTAGAATATTTTTACTCAGTGGTGATACTCATTGTAGTAATTGTAATTGAAGTTGTCTCAAAAGTGAAAAGGACAAGATTTGTTCCACAATCATTACAATAAAATGCATTTTTTTTTATACAATATAATGAGTTTATAGTTTTCTCAATCAGTTACAAGTTGGCACTGTGCTGGTAGAGAGACCTTCCAAACCAAAAACCCAAAAAAATTCAAGTATCTTCTCTCGTTGATTATGCCATCTTCCTATAAACTGTAATCTGCTACTGTCTCCTGCAGAAAGTGCCATAGTGTAAAACACCTAACACATATTGCCTCAGAGAGCCAGCTTATAATGTTAAAGTGTAGTTGCCTGGAACAATTTCGAACTTCACAGTAATGTAGTGTTTATTTTAATTTAAAATGAAGTCCTCATATTCCCCCAAGATTAGAATCAAAGTATGAGATTTATTCTTTTACATGTGGCTGAATAATACCATCTTTTTCATTCACGCAGTGTTTGTTTAAAGCAAGTACTGATGACTTAGAAGCAGACCTCTTGTATATTTGAGTAAGCTGTTATTGTCACTTTTTATATTCCTTGCTACTTTTGCCTTAATTTGTTTTTGTTCTGAATTTATCACAGTTTTCAAGACTGGCTCTTGTTTCCATTTTATTTGCTTTTTCTTTCAACTATTACTGTCCTTAACTTCCTTGCTTAGCTATGGTTGGTTTAGCCCTCCATTACTGGGTTACTGCTTGCTTACTGTTTTTTCCTGCTAATCTATCCAGTCAACTAATTCTACCCTCATTTCATTGTAATTCCCATTATTTAAGTTCAACACAGTTGCTTCTAACCCAAGTTTCTCGCAGTCAGTAATTAAATCCTATCATGTTATAATCACTAATTATTGAACTGGAGAGGGATTTACCAGGATGTTGTTGGGAATGGAAGGTTTGAGAGACTGCAAATGCTAGAGCACATTGAAGTTTATAAAATCATGAGCATAGGTAAGGTGAAAATCAAGGGCCTTTTCCAAGGTGGGCAAGTTCAAAACTAGGGAGCATATTTTTAAAGTTGAGTGGATAAAGATTTAAAAACATGGGCACCTTTTTAAACAAATAAAGTATGTTGTGTGTGTGGAATGAACTGCCAGAGAAAGTGGATACAGGTAGTTAGAACATTGAAAAGACATTTGGATAAGTTCATTAATAGAAAAGTTTTGGAGGGATATGAGCCAAGGACAGGCTGGTGGGACTAGTTTAGTTTGAAATAATGGTCAGCATGGACTGGTTGAACCAAAGGTTCTGCTTCCATGCTGTGTGACTGTGACTACTGGTGCTTTCTAAGTAACTCTTCCAGTAAAGTCTCCAATTCCAAGAATATAAAGAGCAGAAGTACTCACCGCTTTAAAAAAAAGGAACGAATCACCACTTTGTTTCACCAACTGCAGCTGCACTGTAATCAAACAAGACGGAAGTGGGTACTGCAGATGCTCGGGATTTGAGTCAAGATTAGAGTGGTGCTGGAAAAGCACAGCAGATCAGGCAGCATCCGAGGAGCAGAAAAGTCAACATTTTGGGCAAAAGCCCTTCATCAGGAATGAGGCTGAGAGCCTTGGAGAGATAAATGGGAGGGTGTTGGGGCTGGGGAGAAGATAGCTGATGGATGAAGATGGAGGCAAAGGTGATAGGTCAGAGAGGAGGGTGGAGCAGACAGGTGGGACAGTCATGAGGACATTACTCCAGTTCCAACCTTCCAGCTCAGCAAAGTCATGGGAGGAGAAGAGGAAACTGGTGAAGTCCACATTGATGCAATGGGGTTGAAGGGTCCTGAGGCGGAAGATGAGGTATCCTTCCTCCAGGTATTAGGTGGTGAGGGATGGCAATGTAGGCAGCCCAGGACCTGCATGCCCTCAGCAGATTGGGAGGGGGAGTTGAAACGTTTGGCCACGGGGCGCTGGGATTGATTGGTGCAGGTGTCCCGGAGATGTTCTCTGAAGCACCTTCTCACAGAGTGCTTCAGAGAACTGTCAATCTTCCTTCCCACTTATCTGCTCCAACCTCCTCTGACCTATCACCTTTATCCCACCTCCTGCCCTCTGTTACCTTCTCCCCAGTCCCACCCCTCCCCTTTCTCTCTCCACCCTCAAGGCTCCCAGCCTCATTCCCGATGAAGGGCTTTTGCCTGAAATGTCAGTTTTCCTGATCGTCGGATGCTGCCTAACCTGCTATGCTTTTCCAGCACCACTCTAATCTTGACCGTAATCAAACAAGGCAACACTGAAGGCGCCCTCATTTTATATCCCCTAATTCAAAAGCTTCTGAAACTAAATTAAACTGTAATTAACTAGCTTTAGCTGACAGTCTGTAAACTCCTGTTTTAAAGCTGCACTTAAACTTCAAATAGCAACTTGTAGCAAATTGTTACATTAAACAGCAAACTAGAATTTAGGCTGAAATTAGCTCATACTCTATTCCTCAAAATGTACCCCTTTACACTTTCAAACTCCAGCACACATCTAATTTCTAAGCCGGATTAGATGATCCTGGCCATTATGAACCCCTTGATCAATCTAGGAATTGGAATGCCAATTACGGGTGGCACGGTGGCACAGTGGTTAGCACTGTTGCCTCACAGCGCCAGAGACCTGGGTTCGATTCCCGCCTCAGGCGACTGACGGTGTGGAGTTTGCACATTCTCCCCGTGTCTGCGTGGGTTTCCTCCGGGTGCTCCGGTTTCCTCCCACAGTCCAAAAATGTGCAGGTCAGGTGAATTGGCCATGCTAAATTGCCCGTAGTACTAGGTGCAGGAGTAAATGTAGGGGAATGGGTCTGGGTGGGTTGCGCTTCGGCGGGTCGGCGTGGACTTGCTGGGCCAAAGGGCCTGTTTCTACACTAAGTAATCTAATCTAATTCAGTTTGTTTGCACAATAATCCTGCCCAGTGTTTTCACATTATAATACTTCAGATGGGGGCCCTCTTGTGGCACAGAGGTAGTATTCCTACCCCTGGACCAAGAGACCAGGGTTCAAATCCCCCTGCTCCAGAGGTCTGTAATAACATCTGAACAAGTTGATTATGGGGGAAGAGAAAAAGTTATTTAAAAAATGCTTTAGATGGGAAGCAAATTACAAATACCACAATGATGTGACTTACTCTAACTTGTTATTTGAAAAAGGCCTGTTCACAGGTTTTCTTTCACGCTAAGATGGTCCTTTGTACATTTAGCAGTTTTGACCAACAGATAGACTTATCATATCAACCATCATGCCTTAAGAGAAGGTTTAGTCATTCCATTTCATTGAGTTAAAAGCATACAGCACAGAAAAAGACCCTTTGGTCCAACTCATCCGTGCCAACCAAGATTTCTGAGCTAAACTATCCCTATAAACCTTTCTTCATGTCAGTTGCCAAATATCTTTTAAATGTTATAACTGTACCCACATATTCCAATTACTCTCAGTTCATTCCACACATTCTCCACGTTCTGAAAAAGTTATCCCTCTGGTCCCTTTTAAATCTTTCTCTTCTCACCTTGAACTCCCCAACCTAGGAAAAAATGGGCTTGGAAAAGTTTGTTTTTGTAAACTCATCAAAACTGATTTCAAATATTCTTTGACTTGCAATGAGGGTAGTGGCAAGAAATAAGCATGCAAATGTGGGAAAGCTTTCATTAATTTTGAGTTTCAACTTACATTATTCATTTCTGGTGAAGCAAAGCAGGCATCAGACTTTGGCATGGTGCTAGATAGATTAGGAACACCTTAGGCCTCAGAATATCAATTCTGATAAGACTTCTGGGAGATATGATGCAAGTAATAAAAAAATTCTCAATTTACATACATTCTGTGCTTCCACTTTAACTTACAATACAAATTAAAATTGAAGATAACTGGGATATGCAGCACATTTTTTTATGTCAAAATGCCACAATCTCCTGTGTGGTGCACAATTGACCAGATGTTTTATACTTCCTGTTGTACTACTCTATCAAAAAAGTTATTGGCCACATAACTTAAAAGCAAGTCCTACTATCAAGTGACTTTAATTTTACATCAAAACAATCTTTCTTTTAAAATACTGTTATGTAAGGGTGCAGTTGTTACGGTACTGCCTTTTCTCAGTGAGAATTTGCAAGTATAAGAAATTGGTTAACAAAGATTGCAAATATTTGGGCTTACTAATGGAATGTGCAGCAAGAAAACATTTCAGGCCATTTTTGGAATTGTCAGATATCCTACATAGCTCAATGTTTACTGCATTTTTGGAGAAAGATGATTGATTTTCACATAAATCAAACTTCACATAAAACCTCTAGTACTACTCCAGTTGTTCAAGAAAATTAATTTTTAGTTAATTTTCAAATGATTCAATAATCTGTAGAGTGTACCAAGGTATTAGCAAGTGAAAAACTAGCTGTTGCACATTAAAACAAATCTGGATCATCAGATGCAAGTGTTTTGCATTTGCTGCTAATCAACAGTCCCCGTAGTTTCATACTTTTGTCTTCTGCCATTTCTAAATTTGTTACTCTGGCAAAGCTTTCAAGTGCAGTGTTGACACAGAATAACTGTTTTTAGGTTGTTTCCTACTCAATGCAGCTGTAACACCAAAAAGTAGTGGTGATTTCATGCCAGTATAGGTATAGCAGCAGAGGTTTTGGAGAAAAAGAAATCTGATAATGGACAGTTTTGTTCATATACTTTGCTTTCCCATTTGCTGCCAAAGCACCTTTAGATTGACACTTTAAATCAATAAATGTGAATATTTTGCATTTAAAACCGTTTCCTTGGCAAAATGCAGGTAAAGCTTACCTTTCACTAGTTATACCCCAGCACAAGAGTTGAACATAGTAAAGCGTCCATTGGAAAGGCACCTAATTTATAAATGTAAATTTACATCATTTCAACAATTAACTCAGAAGCAAAGACAGATTGTGCATGAACACTATATTTAGCAGATCAATAATGTTTTATAGTAGTACACTTACAGAATATCACAATGTTTGTTACAAACATAAGCAGTAATGGTCTGATGGTTGCACATAATGTTGGGCGCTGCAGCCTGTGTCATTACACTAAAAGTTTCTGTACACAAATAAATGGAATTAAAATTAAACAAAATTGTAATGTCATTGTATAAATTCAGCATGGCACTATTACATGGATTTCTGCTCAAGTATCTTTGAGTGTCTGCTTGTCATTTTGCTTTCGAACAGCAGAGGCTGAATATGGTAATAGTGTTAAGCCATTGCTGTCAAAGCAATTCAGTAAAGTACAAAAATAGTACTGTTTAATTAAATGTGCAATAAAATGAACACCGTTGACCTTTTTCTTTACCAGATCCTCAATGTTATCAAAACTTTATTATTCACTTAATGCAGAACATGGCAATATTATTCCCAAAGAGGAATAGAAGTTGAATTTTAAAAAAAAGATGACAAATGGTACCTAAAAACATCAGTTAGTGATCCAACACTTAACTGTGCACCACAAACCAACTTCTAGATATCTCCTTTAATATTTCAATTTTAAAAAATGTGCACTTCAACAACTCACTAAGGCCACTCATGCTATAGATACCTAGGAATATAATGACATACTGTAATGTACAGCAAACCTATCACAGTGCCCTTAAGGATGTCATTTTGCATTTGGTGACACAGCAAAATAATTAGGACTAACTGCGATGCTGTGGAGGCAAGCAGTGCGATGGCACCAGTTTAGCATACTTCACAAGGAACTGCTATAACTTCCAAGATGCCAAATAAATTGAGTCAATAGTTAGCAAGGCTGGTTTAAAATTGCCCATCCTGGAACAATCTGATTATGCATTAAGAAATGGTTGGATTACTAGTCAAAAGTTATGTGGTCAGCAGCAAAATGGCTGAAAATATAATTAAAAATAAAAGGCTGCAGCTGCAAAATAACTTCACTTTATCCAATATTTATGGCATTCAGGTGCCGAGACCAATCCTCCTGTCATCAGCATTTGCAAACTTTACTAGACAATGACATGCCATGGCGACTGTTTCTGGTCAGTTTTTTCCTAGTCTTGTATCTATTACATGAATTTTTTTTTCCATTACCTTTACCTCTGAGTTTAACACCTAAATGAAAGTAATTACCCTAATGGTATTACGTGTAGTTACTGGATTGTTTCACAGTATGCTTCTCCCTTGCAGTCCAGGGAATAAAGACTGTACGTGACAATTTAATCCTGTTTTGATCCTCAGCAACTCTGTCCAATTGTAGGCTGAGCTAACAGGAACGATCTGACCACTTCTTCTGTGGATTGCGTGCTGCCATTTACATCCTCCAGGGCATCGCTTATGGCAAACTGTCGATCCCGCAGGCGGTTCCAGTTAGACAGAATATTATGATATTCAAATACTTTCTCAAAATTGCCAATAGAGTTGTACAGTTTGATGAGACCTCTGTAATCATATTCCAGTCCACTGTAACCTTCTCCAAATAGCTTCTTTCCTGCAAGTAAGCACATTATACAGAACTTGACTATTTCCAGAATGAACAAGACCAATTATTTTAACTTTAACAACCACATGAGACATCAAAAATTATACTTAATCTGCCTTTCTTCACAAGATTTTTAGACCATAGCTTAATACTGGATACAAAATGTGGAGGGACAATATTAAGAGAGGTGGTTAACTGTTTAGTTGAATTTATGAGGAACCTCAGATACAGTGGGGAGAGGAAACGTGAGGCAGAGGATTTCCAGAAATAATACTAGAGCATGAGAAAATGTCTGAGTGCTTTATTTCCATTTCCTCATTCCTTGTCTGTAGGAGTAAAGTTGGAAGAGGAAATGAGATCTGAAGATGACGGAGAAGTTTGAATGTGATACACTGGGAATGGAATACTAAGGAGTTAGTTTTGTGCAGCATGGAAGGAAATCAGGGACTAACCAGAATGGCGTCCATATTGCCACTGTTAAGCTTCAGAAAGTTAAAACTCAACACCAGGTTTAGTCCAAGTTTATTTGAAAGTACTAGCTTTCAGAGTGCTGCTCCTTCAGGTAACTAGTGGGGCAGGATCAGAAGACAATTTATAACAAAAGATCAGTGTCATGAAATTAAAATGATATATTGAACAAACCTAGATTGCTGTTAAGTCTTTAATCTTTTAGAATGGATTTCAAGTTTCAGTTCATTAAAAGAAGTTCTAGGATTTACATATCAAGTCCCATTCTTGAGATAAATGTTAAAGTTTTATTTTTAAAATGTGACAGCTCAGACAATGTATTAACAGTGTGATGTTAGAGACTGTCTGTACCCCAATCTTGAGTTAGCCTGGTTCTAGTGGGTGGCACGGTAGTACAGTGGTTAGCACTGCTGCCTCACAGCGCCAGAGACCCGGGTTCAATTCCCAACTCAGGCGACTAACTGTGTGGAGTTTGCACATTCTCCCCGTGTCTGCGTGGGTTTCCTCCAGGTGCTCCGGTTTCCTCCCACAGTCCAAAGATGTGCAGGTCAGGTGAATTGGCCATACTAAATTTCCCGTAGTGTTAGGTAAAGGGGTAAATGTAGGGGGGTGGGTAGGTTGCGCTTCGGCGGGTCGGTGTGGACTTGTTGGGCCGAAGGGCCTGTTTCCACACTGTAAGTAATCTAATCTAATCTATTTCCAAAGTAGGAATTCACAAAATGTCATATGGATTGACTGTCTGCAGACTGTGCTGAAAGTATCTGCAAATACAATTCTGCAAATGTAAATTCACCCCATAGACTTGTGTGTGTGTGTATGTGTGAGTGAGTGAGAGAGTTTGTGCATGCGCACATGTGCATGTATGGGTGAATGAGAGTGCACGAGAGAGAGTGTGTGAAGTTCCATGTGCACATGCTTGGTAGAGTGTGCGTGAGTGTGACAGAATATAAGCCGGTGAGAGAGTGTGGGAGGTGTGCATGTCTGAGAGAGGGTCTGCATGAGTAGGTGAGTGTATAGTGTAGTGGGTCACCTGTAGCGTGACATGAACTCAAGATTCCAGGTCACACTACAGGTGATCCCACTACACTATACACTCCCATACACCCACCCTTACTCCGCAGACTCCCTCTCAAGCGCACACACACACACACACACACCCTTTCATACTCACTGAACTTCACACTCTCTCACGTGCATGCACACACATACACACTGAACTTCACACTCTCATGTGCGTACATGCGCACACACACACGCACGCTTTGTCTTTCCCTCACGTGCGCGCGCACACACACGTCTATTTGCAAAATTGTATTTGCAGATGGTTACTCATTCAAAATTGCGTATGTAACTACAACATGCTCCAGAGCCATGGAAAGAAAGGCACAGTTGGACAGAAGAATTGAAACATTTTTGAATAAAAAAAAAAATTTTTCAAACCCAAAATCATGAAAAAGTCAATTAACCTGAATCACATTTAATTTTCTATCTACATCAATAGATGGAAATGTGTTGCTGGAAAAGCGCAGCAGGTCAGGCAGCATCTAGGGAACAGGAGAATCGACGTTTCGGGCATTAGCCCTTCTTCAGGAATGAGGAAAGTTGGTCCAGCAGGCTAAGATAAAAGATAGGGAGGAGGGACTTGGGGGAGGGGCGTCGGAAACGTGATAGGTGGCAGAGGAGATGACCTGGGGTGTGCAGTGAGAGTTCCTTGAAGAAGCTCTCTTTCTCCCTCTACAAAGGTTTCAGCCTCTTACAAGGATGCCTTCCTTGAAGAAGCTCTCTTTCTCCCTCTACAAAGGTTTCAGTCTCTATCTTTTATCTTAGCCTGCTGGACCAACTTTCCTCATTCCTGAAGAAGGGCTAATGCCCGAAACGTCGATTCTCCTGTTCCCTAGATGCTGCCTGACCTGCTGCGCTTTTGCAGCAACACATTTCCATCTCTGATCTCCAGCATCTGCAAACCTCACTTTCTCCTATCTACATCAATAACCCTACAATAATACACAAAGGAACAAAAGACAAATTAAATATTTGATGAAGTTTGCAAAGCTAGTTACTATAAAAGGTGCTCAATAGTACAAGTGTGGGGGGAGAAAACGTAGTTTGAAACACAGACATCCAGTCTGACATGTATAAGGAGAACTCTTAACATGATTCAAATGTTTGGCATAACCAGGACAAGGCATCCCACTTGACTGGCATCCATTTAGTAGCTTCAGCATTCACCCTCCATTACTGATGCTTAGTGACAGCGTAGACCAACTACAAGATGCAGATAAACTATTTCCACTAGTTAGGGATTCAAAAACTAGAAAGCACAGTTTGAGAATCAGGGCCAGACCATTCAGGAGAGATATTAGAAAGCACTTCTACACATAAAGGGCGATAGCTATTTGGAACTCTCCTCCACAATGGCAGTGGATGCATGATCAGCTATCTATGTTATATTTAAAATTAATAAGTGTTTTTAAGTAAAGATATTAAGGGATATTGGCTTCAGATCAGCCATGATACCATTAAGGGGACGAATGGCCTACTTCTGTTCCTACAGTCCTATGTTCTGCAGCAACTTACCAAACCTCCTCAGATAGTAACTTCTCAACCTGCAAGTTCTACAACCTCGAAGGAGGGAAGTAAATGCATGAGAAAAGTGCTACCTGCAAAAGTCCCTCCAAGCTACACACCTGACTTGAAGTGTATCACCACTCCTTTACTGCTGCTGTGTCAAAATCCTAGAACTCCCTGCAAATAGGCATCCCTGTTTACCAACATGACATAAACTTTGTGACTCAAAGAAACAGATTATCAGTCTTCCATGTGGACAATAAATGCTGGCTGAGCTAATCATGTTCAAATCATCTAAAATGAGGGGAAAAAAGTGAAAAGATTTAGGAACTCGGCTGCTGTCAAAGGTGCCCAGAAGTGAGGGAGTGCATATATTTTAGGGAATTACATAGCTAGAGGAAGCGAACAGAGTTAGGAAAGGGTCAGACCATGGTAGAATTGAAAATAAGGAAGGGAATTTAAAGTAGTAATACATTGCTGGAGCTAGTATAGGTTGACCAGCCTAGGGATGTTAGATCAACTGTATTTGGTGCCAGTTAAATGGTACAGACATTGGAAGATGGCAGCCAAGCCAGGAAAGCATTGGAAAGATCAAGTCTAGAAGGTAATCAAGAAATGGTTGAGGGTTTCTGCACTAGAAACTGGTTTTGTGGTAATATCCATGGTCCAGCAATCCAGAATCCCAGACTTGAATGTTCTGAGGACGTGGGTTCAAATCCCACCATGGGCGATGGTGGAATGTAAAATCAGATTTTTTTTAAAAACAATCGAATTACAAACTAGCCTACTGGCAACCATTTAACACTATTGTTGTAAAAATCCACCTGGTTCACTAATGTTCTTTAAGGAAGGAAATCTGCTATTATAACCCAGTTTGGCCTACTTGTGATTCCATACACTCAACAGGTGGATGACTACACTCCGAAAAGGCCAAGCAAGCCATTCAGTTCAAGGGCAATGATGAATGGATAATTAATGCTACCTTTGTGAGAGACACTCACATCCCACGAACAAATTAAAATAAAAATAAGCTGAGGCTGGTGTGGAATCGATTGCAATCATGGATCTGGAGGAGGTGGTCTTCGTAAAAGAACAAATATAATCAGAAACAAATCCTGGAGTTAGTTAAATCACCTCCCAGGAAAAGCTTTGCTCAGCCATATAGTTAACAGGGAGAAGGATGAAATTGATAGCCAGGGAGCAGGGTTTGTGTGAGGTCTAATGACAACATTTCCATTCATCCCAATGTTTATTTCAAGGAAATTTCTACCAAATCACTGCTGCAAGTCCACCAAGCAATATCATAAATCAAGAGAAGTGGCGGTAAGGTAGAGCTGGATGTTGTCAGAGTACATGTGGAATCCTGCATTGTTTTCAGATGATGTTGAGGGTCTATATTCAGGAGGAGAAAAAAAAAATGAAATAATTCACCAAAAGGATCTTCTCCATCAAGTGAACACATTCATTCGCTAAAGGTGAAATGTTATTTGCCAAGGCTGTATTTGAAAGTCATACCACAGATATCAGCAATAGGATTTGATATTCAGAATTTTCAGTTTTGAGTATTTAATGCATTGATGGTAGCTAGGTAGTGAAACGCTGGTATTTTGCTACTTCATTGTAATTTAAAGTGCTGACAATTTTCACAATTTTCCTTTATCATATGTTCTAGAATTTTACAGGTATCAGAGTACCCTCATGTATTTCATAAATACATTTGTAGCTAGCAGGCTATTACTGAAGTTAAGAACTGGAACTCCCAAGTAGAATGTCAAAGCTCAAGTATTTTGGAAAATGGGAATCTTTTCCCTCATTTTTTAAAAATAAGTACAACCTTCAAGAGACATTCAAATAAGAAAAGCACATAATGAACATAGGTTTAATTGCTTTAGCATTGCATTCTCAGGTGTGGAAAGTACATACCTATAGCTATAGACCTCAGATAAAGTTTTTCAGCATCTTCAAACTGATTCATATCATAGTTATAGAGAGATGCTAGATGCCCCACCGATAATGCCACTTCATAATCTTCTTGGCCCAAGAGTTGCTCCTTAATTTGAATTGCTTTTATATGCATTTCTTCTGCTTCCTATGAAACCAAAAGCATTTATAATAATTAGTTATAATTATAATTATAAACACCAATTATAACAATGAACTGTGTCACCAAGCTGATCCCTGTTTTCTAAAAGCTGTTCCTTTTCTCATAGATAGTGTGTCCTTGATTTCTTTTCAGAGGGGTCATAAACCAGGCCAGGCTCTGATCAGACTGGTTTGGTACAGATGTGAAAAGGGTTTTGAGAGGCTTTTTACTTATATGTAAACAAATGAGATTTCAGGCCAAAGTGGTCATGTTTTAGAACTGACCTGTGTAATAAAAGGGGAGTGGTCAGCTCTCTAGCTGAGCAATTCAGTTCAGTCCAGAACTAGTTGGGAGTTCAACAGTGAGCTGTGTGGAAACTCTCTCTCTCTCCTACCCTCCTAACATCAACCTGTAAGGATCTGTTCCATTTATACTGGTTTTTAAGGGGGTTTGCTTATTGGGACTGTTGTGTGTATTCGGAACAGCATAATTAAGTCTAGTTTGGATAGACTTGAGTTCTGTAGAGGTTCTTTATTCCGTTCTTTGTGTTTCATTGTGTAATTTTGTGAATAAATTTCTGTGTTTTAAACCCTAGTAGCAACCTAGCTAGTTTACTCCGGGTAATTTTTACTGTACATTTACTGAAACAAATTGAAAAGCTTTGGTCTGGGCTGCCTGCTCAAGAATGTTTTGGGTGGTCTGGCCTCGTCCATAATAACTGAATAGTCTGAAGATAACTTCTTAGTGCATAACAATCTAAAATAAACTCCGGGGATAGGCTAGCCACCAATATCCACTACAAATCCATCAACTCCCACAATTATCTTGACTATACATCCTTACATCTTGCCTCCTGTAAAATTTCTATTCCATTCTTCCAGTTTGTCAGTCTCCATTGCAGTTTTCCGATACTGCCAACTTCAAGGGAGCTTCCAAAAAGTCCATGTTTTCCTCAATCTAGGATTCCTCATCAGCATGGTTAACAGGACTCTCAGTCATGCCCGACACATCTCCTGCACTTCGGCCCTCACTCACTCTCTTCTCTCCCACAAGAACAGGGTCCCCCTTGTCCTCCCCTATCCTTCCACAACAGCAATAGGATCCTCCTTGTCCTCACCTTACACCCACCAGCATCCATATCCAAAAGGATTATTAATCACTATTTCTGTCACCTCCAGCAGAATGCCACTACCAGATAGATATTCCCCTCCGCTTGCAGATCAGCCTCCCTCTGGGACACCTAGGTCCACTCCTCCTTCACTCCCAATACCCTCCCTCCTCACTATCCAAGGCCCCAGACACTTTCAAGTGAAGCAGTGTTTGCAAAAGACCTATGCTCCATCTGCAAAAATGACCACCTCAACACACCACCATGTTCCCCAGCTTATATCTGTATTGGGCTTGCTGCAGTGCTCTGGTGAAGCTAAGTGCCAGCTAGAAGAACACCTCATTTTCCACTTGGCAACCCTATGGTCTTGTGGACTCCATACTGAGGTCAACAATTTTAGGGTTTCAGCGCCTTCTCTGAAGAGTCAGAGGGATATAGCACAGAAACAGATTCTTTGGTCCAACTTGTCCATGCTGACCAGATATCTTAAATTACTCTCGTCCCATTTGCCAACAATTGGCCCATATCCCTCCAAATCCTTCCTATTCATACCCATCCAGATGCCTAATAAATGCTATAATTGTATCAGCCTCTGGCAGATCATTTCATACACGCACCACCCTCTGCGTGAAAAAGTTGCCCCCCAGGTCTCTCTTAAATCTCCCTCCCGCATTTCCCCATCCCACCCTAAAACTATGCCCCCTAGTTTAGGATTCCCCAACCCTGAGAGAGAGTTTGGCTGTGCACCCTATCCATGTCCGTCATGATTTTATAAACCTCTATCAGATCACCCCTCAGCCTCTGACACTCCAGGGAAAGCAGCCCCAACCTGTTCAGCCTCTACTTATAACTCAAACCCTCCTCCATCCAGAGACTCACTGATGATGTTACCTAACATGGCAATGAAATATCTGAAAATGAACCTTCCAGCTCAGTGAGCAAACCTATAACTAGAACCTCAAACCGAGCTACAAATCTTCTCAAAACTCACTAGCACAAACCTTCCACCTCAGCAACATCCTTGTAAATTTTTTCTGAACCCTTTTGAGTTTCAAAACTTCTTTCCTATAGCAGGGAGACCAGAAGTGCACACAGTATTCCAAAAGTGGCCTAACCAATGTCCTGTATGGCTGCAACACAACATCTAACTCCTGTATTCAATGCACTGACCAATACTGACAGGCGTACCAAAAACATTCTTCACCAACCAGTCTACCCGAGACTTCACTTTCAATGAACTTGCATCCCTTTGTTCGGCAACACACCCAGGACCCTACCATTAACTGTACAAGTCCTGACCTGTTTGCAACACCTCACATTTTTATTTAAAGTAAACTCCATCTGTCATTTTTGGCCCATCTGATCAAAGTCTCATTGAACTCCAAGATAACGTTCTTCCCGGTCTGCTACGCCGTGATTTTTTTTCTTTACTGCCAAGGAGCAAAAAAGATTCAAATAGGTCCAGCATAACTTATCAGTTTATGGATTAGTGGTGCTGGAAGAGCACAGCAGTTCCCTCATTTCAACAGTTTCCTCATTTCCCCTTCCCCCACCTCACCCCAGTTCCAAACTTCCAGCTCAGAACTGTCCCCTTGACTTGTCCTACCTACTTATCTTTTTTTCCACCAATCCACTCCACCCTCCCCCCCGACCTATCACCTTCATCCCCTCCCCCACTCACCTATTGTACTCTATGCTACTTTCTCCCCACCCCCACCCTCCTCTCACTTATCTCTCCACCCTTCAGGCTATCTGCCTGTATTCCTGATGAAAGGCTTTTGCCCGAAACATCGATTTTACTGCTCCTTGGATGCTGCCTGAACTGCTGTGCTCTTCCAGCACCACTAATCCAGAATCTGGTTTCCAGCATCTGCAGTCATTGTTGGACACTGATAAGTTATGGTAAAAACAATGAAGGTTCAGTTTCAATGGTTCCAAACAGCAAGGCTGGCATTAAGAATGCCTTTTTATGGCCAACATGAATAATTTAAACTCGTTCATTTATCCACACAAATAACCAGCATACAGCTGAAAAATTTCCTAATTTTAAACTATTTAAGTAAATAAAACAAACAGCTTCTATTTAGGCTTGCTGGTAGTTCTACTTTTTTTGTCAGTAGCTGTAAAAGTACATTGCTTTTCAAGCCAACATACTGACTCTAACCTAATGTGCTGCAATGGCTCAACGTGGAACCAACTTCAGTAACCCTCAAGTTCAAATGTTAAAGAAAGAAGAGAATGCGAACTGAAAACACATTGTTAACTAGGAAAGCTGTACATCATTTACCTTGAACTTCCGCATAGATTGATAGAGCCTGCCCAAGTTTCCGTAGTGCTTCGCAGTCTGCACATTGAATTCACCAAAGGCTTTCTTGGCTAACTGGAGTGAAGAAAGGTGCAAATCATGAGCCTCCTGAAGAAGCCGTTGCTCAGTTTCCTTGTTATGACAGTCAATAGCAATCTCCTCCAGTATAAGCGCTGCAAAGAAAACGTGACAAAAATCAACCTGAAAACAGATTTCAGAGGATAGGACTAGTGACAGAAACCTGGAGAATTTATTAATCTGGATGACTAAAAGTAGAAGATCTATCAGGCTGACCACATTCATTTCAAGAAAGCAGCTGATGAGCAATTAGAAATGTTAGAGACTACATATTAGCCGTGCCAGCAATACCCTTTTTCCGTAAATTTATTTGGGGAAAAAATGGGTCAGATACTTATTATACACAGTTCCAATTTCAGATACAAATTATGCCAAAAAAATTTTGCTTGTCTTATTTCTGTCGCCCATTTTGAAACTCCTTTGAAACCCTTAGCATTTTTGGAAAGGAAGAATGTTGAATTCAGGATCACATTTCTATGCTTAAACATATCAGAGAAAACAACGTATTGTTATTCAGATGGAGTAAGAAACAAGAAGTAAGAAATGAAGTAGGGTCAGATGGCGTAGAATCCGTGTGGGTAGAATTAAGCAACTGCAACGGTTTAAAAAAAAACCATAGTTGGAGTTACGCACAGGCCCCCAGACAGTAGTCAGGAGCTGGGGCGCAAGATACAAAAGGGAGATAGAAAAGATATGTAAGAAAGGCAAAGTTACAGTGATCATGTGAGATTTCAATATGCAGGTGGACTGGGAAAGTCAAGTTGGTAGTGGATTGCAAGGAAAGGAATTTATGAAATGTCTACAAAAATGGTTTTTGGAGCAGCTGGTGGTGGAGCTCACGAGGAAACAGGCAGTACTGGATTTAGTATTATGCAGTGAGACAAAATTGATAAGGGAGCTGAAGGTGAAGGAACCCTTAGGAGGCAGTGATCATAATATGATTGAATTTACTTTGCAATTTGAGAGGGAAAAGACAGAATCAGAGATAACGGTATTACAGCTGAATAAAAGCAACTATAGAGGCATGAGGGAGGAGCTAGGTAGAATTGACTGGAGGGGAGCCTAGCAGGAAAGACAGTGGAACAGTAATGGCAGGAGCTTTTGGGAGTAATTCAGAAGACACAGCAGAGATTCATGCAGAGGAAAAAGCAGCATGGTACAGGCAGAATGAGGCAGCCATGCTGAATAGGGAAGTCAGGGATAGCATAAAAGCAAAAGAGAAAGCAAATAATGAAGCCAAGGGCAGTGGGAAACCAGAGAATTGGAAAGAGATAGTGGAGGCGTTGGTGGTGATCTTTCAGGAATTGCTATTATCAAGGATGGTCCCAGAGGACTGGAAAATTGCTAATGTGACACCATTCTTTAAAAAGGGAGTAAGGCAAAAAACAGAAATTTACAGACTGATTAGCCTAACCTTGGTCGTGGGTAAGATCCTGGAATCCATTGCGAACGATGAGATTTCTGAATAATTGCAAGTGTGTGGTAAAATAAGGCAGAATCAGCATGGTTTCATGCTAGAATTCTTTGAGGAAGTAACAAGCAGGTTAGATCAAGGAGAACCAATGGATGTTAATGGATGTTATCTACCTGGACTGCAAGGAAGCCTTTGACAAGGTGCTGCACAGGACGCTATGGAGTAAGGTAAGGGCCCATGGTGTCTGAGGCAAGGTGCTAGCATGGATAGAAGTTTGGCTGTCTGGCAGGAAACAGAGAGTGGGGATAAAAGGGTCCTTCTCAGGATGGCAGTTCGTGACAAATGGTGTTCCACAAGTCTCAAAGTTGGGACTACAACTTTTCACTTTATGCAGTAATGATCTGGATGAAGGAACAGAGGGCATTATGGCTAAGTTTGCAGATGATACAAAGATAGAAACATTGAGGCGGCGGGGATGCTGCAGAAGGATTTGGAAAGGTTAGGAGAGTGGGCAAAGAAGTGGCAGATGGAGTACAATTGTGGAAACGTGTAAGATTATGCACTTTGGTAGGAAGTATAGAGGCACGCACTATTTCCTAAATAGGGAGAAGTCTGAAGTGCAAAGAGACTAGGGAGTTCTAGCTCTGGACTCCCTCAAGGTAAACTTGCAGGTTGAGTCAGTAGTTGGGAAGGCAAATGCAATGATGACATTTATTTTGAGGACTTGAATATAAATGCAGGGATGTACTTCAGAGGTGGTAGAAGGCTCTGGTCAGACAACATTTGGAGTACTGTGTGTAGTTTTGGGTCCAATGTCTCAGAAAGGATGTACTGGCCTTGAAGCATTTTCAGAAGAGGTTCACAAAAATGGTCCCAGGAATGAAAAGTTTAACATATGAGGAATGTTTGAGGACCTCTGGGTTTATACTCAATGGCGTTTAGAAGGATGAGGGGGATCTAATCAAAGCATACAAAAAGTACTGAGTGGCCTGGACAGAGTGGATTTTGTGAATATGTTTCCATTGGTAGGAGAGACTAAGACCCAAGGGCACAGCCTTAGAGTAAAGGGAAGACTTTTTAGAATGGAGATAAAGGAGAAACTTCTTCAGAGAGTGTGGTGAATCTATGGAATTCATTGCCACAGAAAGCTGTGGAGGCCAGGTCAGCGAATACATTTAAGACTGAAATAGATAGGTTCTGGAGTATCAAAGGGATCAAGGGTTATGGAGAGAATGTGGGAGAATGGGATTGAGAAACATATCAGCCATGATTGAATGGCAGAGCAGACTCAATGGGCTGAATGGCCTAATTTCTGCTCCTACGTCTTATGGTCGTATGTGAATGAAGATACACATGACTGACTCAGTTGGAGAAGTATGTTTATTTTTAACATGCTAGTCATTTTGTACTGATTTCAGCATCTTGGATGAAAAATATATAAATCCTCAGAGTGCTCTATGAATTACAGACCTCACATTCCTAAATCACATCACTTTTTTCCCCCGCCGCAACTAAAATACCAGAACGAAGGAAAGGGCAGACATATTGAATTATTACATCAGCGTTTAGAATGAGAGATGGCATGCCAGACATTCCCAAGGAAACAGATATTGAATAAAAGATGATTCACCAAAATTAATGCAAGCAAGACAGCAGTAAATAATATTAAAATAGGCACCTAAATGTGACTCTCACATTTTTAAAAGAAGAAAACTAACTGCAGTCTAAAGTCCTTTTGAATTAGGAAAATTTCCTTTCGATTGGAAAACTGCAGGTGTTGAGAAGGGAAACATGGGACCCATAACATGAGTTATTGGAACTAGCAATTACAATGAACAATAGTGTGATTGAATGTATTGAAATTTTCAGTTGATCAGAAAAGACTAGCGTTGTAAAAGATGGTCATGTCCAAATGGAATGTTTTGGAGGCAGCCAAGAACTTGAACAGGGAATAACCTCTGGATGTTATTTATGAATTTCAGAGGCACTGGATAAAATATCCATCATTAAAAAACTGTTAATTCACATTAAAAGACAATGGAATCAAAGTCAAATTACTGATCAAGTTCAGAAGTTGACTGAGTGGCAGGTGAAAGAGTACGAATATTGTGCAGTACTCCAATTGGCAGGGTTACCAGTGATAGCCTGCAAGGATCCAATTAGTACCTCAACTATGCTTTTTGGCATGGATATTTCATTAGGCAGATAATTGCTGGAGCAACACTGCCTGGGGTTGTGTGTTGGGACAGTGCAGAACCCAGATGGAGCATATTAGAGTCAGAGGTACGGACGGAAACAGACTGTTCAGTCCAATTTGCCCATGCCAACCAGATATCCTAAATTAATGTAGTCCCATTTGCCAGCATTTGGCCCATATCCCTCTAAACCGTTCCTATTCTCTTATTCATCCAGATGCCTTTTAAAAGTGTTGTAATTGTATCAGCCTCCACCATTTCCTCAGGCAACTCATTCTGTACATGCACCCTCCTCTGCGTGAAAAGGTTGTCCTTCAGGTCCATTTCAAATTATTTCCCCTTAGCCTAAACCTATGCAATTTAGTTTTGGGCTCCCCATCCTGGAGAAAAGACCTTATCTACTTACCTTATGCATACCGCTCATAATTTCATAAACCTATATAAAGGTCACCCCTCCGCCTCTGACGTTCCAGGAAAAATAACCCCAGTTTATTCAGCCTCTCCCTATAGGTCAAACTCTCCAACCCTGGCAACATCCTTGTAAATCTTAACTTCAAGTTTCATAACATCCTTCCTATAGCAGGATACCAGAATTGCTTGCAGTATTTCAAAAGCAGCCTAACTAATGTCCTGTACAGCTGCAACATAAGTTTCCAACTCCGATACTCAATGCTCTGACCAATAAAGGCAAGCATACCAAAAGCCTTCTTAACTGTCCTATCTACCTGTGACTCCACTTTCAAAGAGCTATGAACCTGCACTCCAAGGTCTCCTTGTTCAGCACCACTCCCCAGGCCCTCACCATTGTGTAAGTCCTTCCCTGATTTGCCTTTCCAAAATGCAGCACTTCACATTTATTAATTTAAACTCCATCTGCCAATCCTCAGCCCATTGGCTCATCTGATCAAGATCCCATTGTACTCCGAGGTAACTTTTTTCACTGTCCACTACACCTCCAATTTTGACGTCATCTGCAAACTTACTAACCATACCTCCGATATTCACATCTAAATAATCTATATAAATTACATCATTTATATTCCGTAGGAGATATCTAAAGACATAGAATACAAGGAGTAGAAGAAGTCATTCTTCACATACAAAGCAGTGGTTTGGCTAAACTTGGAGTACTGCAAACAGCTATGGTAATCACCAGGCAGTTTTATTTCAAAAGTATTACAGACTTCTGTACTGTTTACATTAATCAAATAAGTTTTTCACATTAGTTTCCTGCATAATTTTGACTTCTTGGCTTCCATCCAAATATTCTCAAATTGGTAGTAGTAGATATGTGTCAGCTCAAATAGTAGTTCTCAAATTCATTCATAATTACAAATCAGTACACTAATAACTATTCCAAGATAAAATGTTTTGGTTGATCAGACTGAAAATATTGAAAAATGCCACCATGTATTAATTCCATAGAGTGTGTGGACATATATTTATTCTAAAGAATCATGTATGTCTAAACTATCTGAGCCGAGTTTCAACACTTCACAGCACGAGTGAAGACCGGGTATCCTCAGAAGGATAAAAAAAATTAAATTCCTCTATAATTCTGTGTGGAGTTTGCACATTCTCCCAATGTCTGCGTAGGTTTCCTCCCACAGTCTAAAGATGTGCACGTTAGGTGAATTGGCCATGCTAAATTGCCCGTAGTGTTAGGTGAAGGGTTGAATGTAGGGGAATGGGTTTGGGTGGGTTGCTCTCCGGAGGGTTGGTGTGGACTTGTTGGGCCGAAGGGCCTGTTTCCACACTAAGGAATTTAATCTAATCTAATAACACCAGCAAGTTGCTACTATATGAGTAGTATTAGCAGAGGCTTTAAGAAGAGCTTGCCTGACAGATACTTAGCCTATTGGGGAGCATACAGACGCAAAGCACACAGGAAAAAGAATCATACCTCTAGGAAATCTGTTATTTAGTATTCTATTTCGAAGTTTGTTCCATCGTTAGCTTTCCTTTTAAATGTGCATTTTAATGGTCTTACTATTAGAGAAAAAGACAATAGGCTTGCATGTTCTTTGGTGCTATTCTTAAAAATTAAAAGGATAGAGAGCAAAATATTTTTGTTATACAATTATAGTTCCTGCAGACTGAAGTTTACATCTATAGTTCAGACAGATAAGTGTAAGATATTCAAAGTTCAAAAATACTAAGTCATAAGATTTGAACAAACAGTGAATTCTAATAAACAGACCTTTAACCCTTTTAGAAGAAGCCAACAATAAATGGTCTTCAGGAAGGATATGAGTGATGATGTCTATGGCACGTTCAGCATGGAATCTGTAAGGAATCAAAAAGTATATTCTTAACTTTTAAAAAATGAATATTGTTTCCATCAGGATAGAAGACATGTAAACTCCAAAGTTTTACTTCATTTTGTTAAAGTATGGGTGAAGAAGTCTTTGTTTGACAGGGGAAAGGAAAGAGGAAGGAAAGAAAAAAATCTAAATCCAGTTGGAGCAGATGCAGATCCAAATGCACAAATAAATAGTTAAAATAGTATAACCTACAAATATAAGCTCTGATACAAAATATTATATATGACAGATTTACATCCTGATTTACACTGTTCTCATCAGAGGTGAAAACAATATTTGAATTATGTCACTCCTTCTCAATCTAATTAAAATGCTGAAAAAAATGCAAAAAAGTTTCCATTCCAACCGATGAGCATTTTTAACTTGCTCTTTTATTAGCAATAGAAAATAGTGTTGACATGTAACAAATTAGGTAACTTACAGTGCATTGTCAAACTTCCCAGAACTGTACTGATGTACGTAAGAAGAATAGGCCAGGTCTTCATGAGCTGTTGCTACGTGGATGTTCTTGCCTCCAAATACTGACTGCCGGATATCGAGTGCTGTCTATTGTTCAAAGTTAAAGTTTAAAATTAACTTGGATAAGTTGCAACACAACCACTTGTAAAATTCTTTAGACAAAACAGTTGTAAATATCAAAAAAAGAAATATATATACACACTCTCTGTGCCTGCCTAAATGGAGTAAGTCTGCATAACTTTTGAGGTCATGTTATGGCTCAATTGAAAGATCACAAATAGTGAAGCTCAAATCAAGCTGCCATTTGATTAAAATAAAAGAACCCCAAGTTAGAAGACAGCTACAGGTTGTGCCTGGGTCACAAGCAGTTCCTTTCTTGCATCCATTCACAAGTTGATTTGTACGCATGTCAGATCTTTAAAATTACACCCTCAATACAGGATCACATTTGTAAGTAGGATATTTGTAAATTGGGGAACCCCTGTATCGTAATTGAGCAAGTTTTAATGGCTTAAGTCAATATCTTTTTGGCACAGTAGCACTGTTCCAACATTTTCCTATATTAAATTTTCATTGGCTAGCCAATGTCTCAACTGGAGAATTTTAATAACAATGACATTAGTTAGCACTTAAAGAAAATCATGTAATAAAGAGGAAAAATATTCAAAGCCTTCCTGAAAAATAAATATTGACAAAAATGACCAACTGCTTTTTCCTCACTAAAACAAAGACTACATTAATCATTGGTGACTTTAATGTTCATGTAGATTGTCAAAATCAAAGGTAGCCACAAGGAAGAATTAATAGATTGTATTTAGGATAGTTTCCCAGAACAAATGGATCCAACCGTGCATCAGGCTACTTTCGATCTAGCAATGTGAAATAAGGCAAGTTTAATAAATGATCTCAAAATAAAAGATTGTTTAGGAAATTGTGATCATAACATGGTAGAATTTAGCATTCTTGTTGACAGTGATAAAACTTCACAGGCAATTCTGCGAAACCTAAACAAAAATTACCAAAGAATGAGGGCAGGGTAGGCTGGAGTGGACTAGGAAATAAGTTTAGCAGAGGAAAATGGTTGATAAAGAAGACAGCTTGCATTTATATAATCATACATGACAAAGAAAGAAATGGATGAGGCGAGATGGAAGTCACCAAAAATCCTGCACAAGAAATATGTATTGAATGAAAACAAAAAAAAAAAGAGAGATTTCAGGAATGGAATTCCACAGCAAATTAAGCAAGATGTCAGGAGTCACACTATTGGCTCAGGAGGGCAGGAAGTGTTTTCAGTGGAAAGGGGGTTGCTGTATGACTAGAACAATCACAAAGGGGATTAAAAGCATTTAAATTAGAATGAATAGTAACAATTTCAGGTGCAAACAATTAGACTCAATATAGTTTGCAAGAAGATGATAAAGGAAAAATTTGGTCTGGGAGCAAGAAATGGGCAACTGAGGTTTTGAAATGAAATGGAGACAAAACAAATACAGGTTAGTTACAAGCAGGTAGCCACAACTAATTGACTATGAATTGTGGACAAGAATGATGAATATATATACTTAAATATGTTGGGGCTCATCATCTGATATGTAATGGAAGCCAAAGCTCAAACTCGAAAGCGAGACTCAAAGTGATACACTATTGCAGACTAAAGTCACAGGGAAACAATAAAATCCAGTTACAAGTAGAAGTTCCATCTGAAATAAGAGGACAGGATGGATGCATCACTAGCAAAAGGTGTGAGCAAGTATGTGGCAGGACAAAAGTTGTTAGCTTTGGGCTTCCTATTTTTTGATTTAAAGAAAGTACAGCTGATTCAAGAATGAATACAGTCCAATAATATGCTTCCAATTTGCAGACTTAAGAACATAATTGACAATTTAAAATACACCTTAACTGGCAACAAGAAGAAAAATTCCAACATACCTGATAAATAGCAACTGATTGACAAATATTATCTACGTTGAGCAAGTAAAATCCATAATCTAAGAGGGTATCAGAGTATTTGGGATGCTTTTGACCAAAATGCTCCCTACAAGAAAAATGACATTTCTGTAGTAAATATTCAAAACATGCAATGGTGTTTGAAATACTAAAGTACGTTGAAACGAAAAAGCAAGTCCTCTGCTTCAACAAAAGGGCAAATGTTATTAATACTATCTTATCAAAACTGTCTTTGCCTCTCATTTAATTTCTATACCTGTTTTGTAAAGCTTATTTTTTTGTTCACGGTTTCTTCATTTCAGGTATAACACTTCTTCAGGGAGGAAAGGTTATACCTGAAATGTTGACTTATCAACCTCATCATGCTGCCTGGCTTGCTGCATTCTTCCAGCTTCCTGCTTGTCTACTCTGCATTCTAGCATCTGCAGGTTTTTTTTGTCTCTATCACTGTCTCTTCATGTCCAGTTTATTTTGTTTCTTGTTATCACAGAAACTGCAACATAATGTACATATAAATTTAAAGGTGGAGGCCATTCAACCTTCAAGTCTGCTCTGCCATTCAAAAAAGATAACAGCGGATCTGATCAGTAATTATTTAACTCTTGACTAGCCAAGCAGTCAAAAGGTAATCTACTACTGCCTTAAAGATACAGTAAGACTGTCTCCATTGTCCTCTTGGGAAAGTGGTTCATCTCGGACTTAAATAGAAGACTTTTTAAAATTCTACAGCCGAGTTCTCATCTCTCCCACAAGGGGAAATATCCTTCTAGCATCCATTATCAAGTCCTAGCTAGATCTTAAAAGTCTCAATAAGATTATCTTGTGCTTCTCTAAATTGGACATACTGTCAGCCAGGAGAAAGTGAGGACTGTAGATGCTGGAAACCAGAGTTGAAAAACGTGGTGCTGGAAAAACACAGCAGGCCAGGCAGCATCCGAGGAGCAGGAGAATCGACGTTTCAGGCATAAGCCCCTCTTCAGGAATGAGGCTGGTGTGCCAAGCGGGCAGCCTTACCAACTTTTTAAGTCAGACAGCAATCCTCAATCCAATTATCAGTTGACTGTTAACTTTCTCATAATTATTTCCAATACTCTAATATCCTTTCTTAGATGCGACCAAAATTTAGAGTTAGTTCTCCAAATATGGTCTTACCAATGCCCTGTCCAGATGTGGGAAAACATTCGTTTTTATATAGCATTCCCTTTGCAATAAGCAACTGCATTCTATTTGTGTTTCTAATAGCTTGTTATATGTATCTCACAAAATGAGCATGCAAATACATCAGGAGATGTAGATCACCTTGTACTTGGATTCTGCAACTGTTCCCTAATTAAATAATTTGCTTTTTTGAAAAAAAACTGTTCCTGCCAAAGTAGCTAAGTTCATAATTTCCTACACTGTATTCCAGCTACCAATTTTTGTCACTCAACTTAATCTACCTATGTCCTTTTCCTAATTCCTTGCGTCCTGTTCACACTTTACTTTCCTACCTCTCTGTGTCAAAGATCTGTGTCAAAGTAAAGAGTAGCACATCAGTCAATTCTTTGTTAAGAAAATGCATTCACAGGATGTAGGTATCGGTAGCTCGGCTACTATTCGTTGCCCCATTCTTAATTGCTGAAAGGGCAGTTGAGTGTCAACCACATTGCTGTGGCTCTGAAGTCACATGTAAACCAGAACCACAGAATGCCAGATTTCCTTCCCTGAAGGACATTAGTGAGCCAGATGGGTTTTTATGACAATTGACAAAGGTTTCATGGTCACCAGTAGATTCTTAATTCCAGATTTTGTTTTATTGCATTTAGATTCCTCCATCTGCTTTAGCAGGATTTGAATCTGGGTTCCTATAACAGTAGCAGAGTTCCTGGATCAAATAGTCTAGCGATGTTATCACTAGACTATTGCCGGCTAAGTTGTTGGTAGGACAGTTAAGTAAAACGTAACAGAAAAGTGATTAGGACAGACATCAGTCTGGCTATTACTGACAAGAAGATCTAAGAGAACCCTGTAACTTAGATTAAGATTCTCTCGAATTGTGTTTGCATGGAAACTTACCGCGCTAAATACACAGCATGTTTTATTAACTGCTCTGCTTTCTTGAATTCCCGTTTCACTACGCAAGCCTAGGGAACAGAAATAATTCAATTACAAAACTGCAAATGACTTGATTTTAGTATCCCTAATAATGTGAATTAGATTCAGTTATACAGCACAGAAACAGATCCACTTCATCCATGACGACCAAGTTTCCTAAACTGTACTAGTCCTATTTGCCTGCTTTTGTCCCACATCCCTCTTAATTTTTCCAATCCATTTACCTGTCCAAATAGCTTTTAAATGTTCTAATTATACCTGTCTCTACCACCTCATTCCATACAAGAACCACCCTCTACACAAAAAAGTTATCCTTCAGATCCCTTTTAAATCTTTCCCATTTCACCTTAGCCCTCGCCCGCTAGATTTGGACTCTCCTTGAGGAAAAAGACCATATCTATGTCCCTCATGGTTTTATAAACCTGTATAAAAGGTCACCCCTCAATCTCCTATGTTCCAGAGGCAAAAAAGGTCCCAGCCTATTCAGCCTTACCCCAACAAAAACTCTCCAGTCTTGTTAACATCCTTGTAAATAGTTTTTTTTGCACCCTTTCCAGTTTAATAACATCCTTCCAAAGCATAGCAATGAGAATAGTACACAGTATTTTAAATGTGGTCTGACCAAATGCTCATACAGTCATAACATGACATCTCAACGCCTGTACTCAGTGCTCTGGCCAATGAAGGTAAACATGCCAAACGTCTTTATCATCTTGTCTACCTGTGACCTCACTTTCAAGGAACTATGCATCTGAACCCCTTAGGGTCTCTGTTCAGCAACATTCCCCAGGACCCTACCATTAACCATAAAGTCCTGCATCGGTTTGTTTTATCAAAATGCAACACGTCTCATTTATCTAAAATAAATTCCATCTGTCATTCCTCAGCCCAGTTGATCTCTTAGATATGAGTTGTACTCTTAGTTAACCTTCTTCACTGTCCACTAAACCAATTTTGGTGCCATCTAACAATGCCTCCTATATTCTCATTCAAATCATTTATCTAAATGACAAACAAAAGGTGGACCCAGTACAGATCCCTGTGGAACACCACTGGTCCCAGGCCTTTGGACAAAACAAAAAAATCTTTTTTTTTCCTCAGAATTTATCACACCTCATGAAAATTGTAAATGCAATGAAAAAAGATGATACAAATTCCCATTACCATCAGTAATTAATTTTCCATGTATCTTGTTTTAAAAAAGAAACTGCAGGAAGAGAATAGTGTCTTATTCTTGTTTTGGAGGCATTACATGTGGTGCACATAAAGGACAGGAATTAATTTTATATTTGTGAGGAAAGCAATTTGTAACTCAGGTAAAACGAATAGAAGATATGGTATTAAAAAGGATATTTGGAAAATGGCTTATGTACTCTACTCCAGAATACATACTAGAACATTAGATAAAATTTGCCAGGATGAAATTTCTTTGTTAATGAAAGAAAATTATAGACGATTACTACAGAAACTTTATAATGTTAAAGGCACTATGTTTCACTACTCAATCCTTCCTGGAAATTTTCATTACATTTATTTAGTCCCAAGCAACTCATGGATCTGTATGTTCCAGATACAGAACATGTTAAATCTGCAAGTTACAACTGAATTTTGTTATTGAAAGAATTAAAAACAAAAATAATACTTGTTTCTTCCTTTCACATCATGAAAAATATCCCAACTAGACAGATGTGTTTAACTAACTACACCTGACACTAATTAATCAGAGTAAGATTAAATAAAGTGCATATCATCACACCAATTTGTAGAACAAAAGAGGAAAGTACATTTGTTATTTTTTTGAAGATGATGGCTTAAAATGTTTAACAAATTAGAACTTTCAACAATTAAATGTTTTGCATTTTTGTCTAGACAACTTCAAAATGCATCAACTATACCTCATAACTGCAAATTACTCACTTTTGAAGCTTGCCTCAAAACATCAACTGCTACTTTCACGGGCAAGCCAACTGTGATTTCCTTCATGGCTTCTACACACCACTTATAAGCCTAGAAAAACAAGTGCATGGTAATTACCATTTAAATAGGATATACAACACTTGTCAACTTTCTACTATACTGTAGTACATTAATACTAACTCCAATAAGGTAGGATATTGCACATAATCAAGATTACACTACAATACACACTTCAAGTTCATTAAGTGGGAAATGCAGGAGCAATCCAGTGCATAGTGGTACTATAAAACACTTCCTAAAGTAACTTGGCTACTTGAAATCTTAATGCTCTCACTCTGATTACAACATCCACCACTCTAGCCAAACCTAAAAATGGTAACCATCCTAGTCAAAAGGTATACCAAGTCCCGATAAAGAGATGACACTACTCAATGCCTTGACCTTTAAACATAGATGTAGACTCAATCCTTTGATCTTCCCAGGAAGTTAGCACAATATCCCCAAGAAAGAAAATCTACATTGTAAACATACCAATCACATTTGCCTGCTTATACTACTTTAAAACCAGTTCAAAAGCATCTGTGAAAATAAACTTAGATAAAAGACAATGTAACAGTAGTGAGGGGTACAACACAATTTCAGGCAAGACATTAGTCGTAACCTCATTTCAACCACAACTTTGAGATGTCCTGAAGATGTGAAAAGTACAATATAAGTGATCTTCATTCTTTTTTGTATATCCACGCTTGTATCTCAATAACTTGCGCTCTTAGGTTGTTACGGTCAAGGCCCACATTAGAGACTTGAGCAAATAATCTAGAGTTTGTCATTGCAGCATAAAGGCAATATGTTTCTGGCTTTTTAAATGAGGCAATTAAAATCCTGGCTCTGATTTTGTTTTTACTTAAGTCCACTTGAAAGAACAAAGCAACATTGAAATAATGGGAGGCTCTCTACTGCTCATAATCAATATCTATTCCTCAACTAAGTCCACAAAATGATTATCTGATTCCCTGCTACTTGTGGAACCTTGCTCTGTGCAAGCTGACTACATGTTTTCCTACATTATAACAGGGAATGCACTTAAAAACTATTCTCTGATACATTTTGCAATGTTATAAGGATATGGAAACAAGCTTGTTTTCTCAAACACTTTGCAAATCAAAATTTCCAAAACCTTTAAACCAAATTTGAAAATCTGTATCTTGATAATTCTATCCAAACACTATAGTGACAAATCGTTCAAACATGGTACTTCAAATGTACTATGGTGAATTTATAAGTCAGTTTACAGTACTGATATGAACAAATATCTTACATTCATTTTCTACTCTCAAACATAATTACTCACACAGTGCAATAGAAGCAAGCAGATCAGGGGGCATCCAAGAGAAATGAATACATGAAACTTCTGTTAATTTTCTCCTTACTATGTCAAGGCACTGGATCAATTTTCACTTACTGTATAGGGTGAGATCAACTACTGCAGACTTTACCTGACGTAGACCACACACACACACATTACAGACATCTTGGTCATCAACTCCAATATTCTGAACCTACCTCATCATAATGACTTTTAGCAAAGAGTAATGCACATAGCTCTCCAAAGAGTGCTGCTCTATTTGCCTGGTGACCATGTTTTGCCAGTTTATCGATGTAGGTTTGGGCGAGTTTGTAGGTCTCTTCCCCCAAGTGGTACTTACAATTGCCATTGCGCACGTGGAGTAACCTTGAAACCAAACAAATTAGGAGTCAGCAATCATAATATCTGAAAGACATAACCCAAAATCTATTACTCACAGTGATCATTTTTAGCACTTTTCATCAAAGGTTACTGATTGTAAAGAAAATCCCAGGCCACCAATGTTCTTGCACTGATAGAACAAAAGTGATGTACTGAAAATTGCAAGGAAATTTGGACATATGAGGCATCCGAGAGAGACCTGGATAAGTTCAGAATTATTTGATTAAGGCTTAAAGCTTCTACTTGATTAGAACATAGAACATAGAAGAGTACAGCACAGAACAAGCGCTTTGGCCCACGATGTTTTGCCGAGATTTAATCCTAATGTCAAATATAATAACTTAACCTATGCACCCCTCAACTCACTGCTATCCATGTGCATGTCCAGCAGTCGCTGAAATATCCCCAATGACTCTGCTTCCACCACCACAGCTGGCAACGCATTCCATGCATTCACAACTCTCTGCGTAAAGAACCTACCTCTGATGTCTCCTTTATACCCTCCTCCTAATATCGTCAAACTATGACTTCTGGTACCAGTCAATCCTGCCCTGGGGAAACGTCTCTGGCTACTGATTATATATATTCCTCTCATTATTTTATACACTTCGATCAGGTCTCCTCTCTTCCTCCTCCTCTCCAGAGAGAACAGTCCGAGCTTATTCAACCTTTCTTCATAAGGCAAGCCCTCCAGTCCAGGCAGCATCCTGGTAAATCTTCTTTGCACCCTCTGTGCAAAGAAGCCTCTGTATCTTTCCTATAGTAGGGCGACCAGAACTGGACACAATATTCTAAGTGTGGTCTCACCAGCGACTTGGAGAGCTGCAGCAAAACCTCATGGCTCTCAAACTCGATCCCCCTGTTAACGAAAGCCAAAACACTATATGCTTTCTTAACAACCCTATCCACTTGGGTGGCAATTTTGAGGGATCTATGTACTTGCACACCCAGATCCCTCGGTTCCTCAACATTGCCAAGAATTCTGTCTTTAATCCTATATTCAGCATACGAGTTCGACCTTCCAAAATGCATCACTTCACATTTATCCAGGTTGAACTCTACCTGCCATTTCTCTGCCCAGCTCTGCATTCTGTCTATGTCGCGCTGCAGCCTGCAATAGCACTCTATACTATCGACGACACCTCCAACCTTAGTGTCACCTGCAAATTTACTAACCCACCCCTCAACCTCTTCATCCAAGTCATTTATAAAAACTACAAAGAGCAGAGGCCCAAGAACAGAGCCCAGCGGGACCCCACTCAACACTGACTTCCAGGCAGAATACTTCCCATCTACAACCACTCTATACCTTCTGTCAGCCAACCAATTCTGAATCCAGATAGCCAAATCTCCCTGTATCCCATATTTCCTGACTTTATGAATGAGCCTACCATGGGGAACCCTATCAAATGCCATGGGGAACCCTATCAAAGTCCATATACACCACATCCACTGCTCGACCCTCGACCTATCTTGTCACCTCCTCAAAGAGCTCAGTAAGATTTGTGAGGCATGACCCGCCTCTCACAAAGCCATGCTGACTGCCTTTAATCACACTATGCTTTGCCAAATAGTCATAAATCCTATCCCTCCGAATTCTTTTCAAAACTTTGCTGATCATAGACGCAAGATTGACTGGTTTGTAATTGCCAGGGATTTCCCTATTACCCGTTTTGAAAAAAGGAACAATATTCGCCTCCTTCCAATCCTCCAGTACGACTCCTGTGGAGAGTGAGGAGGCAAATATTCTCACAAGCTTAGCAACCTACTTTCTTGCATCCCAGAGCAGACTAGGATAAATCTGGTCTGGCCCTGGAGACTTATCAATTTTAATGTTTTCCAAAATTTCCAGCACATCAACTTCAATCAATCTTGATCTGGTCAAGACTGCATCCCAGATCCTCTAAATTTTCATTTAGAGCAAGTTCCCTTTCCTTGGTGAAAACTGAAGCAAAAAACTGATTTAGGGTTTCCCCTATCTGCTCAGACTCCACGCACAAGTTCTCTACGCTATCCCTGATCGGCCCTACCTTCTCCCTGATCATTCTCTTATTCGTCACGTATGAGTAAAATGCCGTTGGGTTCTCCCTAATCCTAATTGCCAAGCCTTTTTCATGCCCCCTCCTGGCTCTCCTCAGCTCAATTCTGAGCTCCTTTCTAGCTAGCCTGTAATCCTCTAAAGCTGTGCTAGATCCTTGCTTCCTCCACCTCACATAAGTTGCCTTCTTCCTTTTGACGAGAAGTCCCTCTGTTCTCGTCATCCAAGATTCCTTAATCTTACCCCTTTCAGAGGAACAAATTTGTGCATCACTCGCAACAACTGCTCCAACTGTCTGCTGTGCCCTTTCTGTGGAACAATTGCTCCCAGTCTGTACTTCCCAACTCCTGTGTGATAGCGTCATAATTTCCTTTTTGCCAATTAAATATCTTCCCTCGATAACTGCTCCTTTCACTCTAAGGCTATGCTAAATGTGAGGCAGTTTGATCACTGTCACCAAAGTGCTCTCCCACCGCGAGATCTGACACCTGTCCTGGCTCATTGTAGAGCACCAAATCCAAAGTGGCCTCTCCCCTCGTCAGTCTGTCTACATACGGAGTAAGGAAACCCTCCTGAACACACCTGACAAAAACGGCTCCATCCAAACCATCTGCACTTAGGAAGTTCCAGTCGATATTGGGGAAGTTGAAATCACCCATAACAACCACCCTGCTACTTTTGCACTTTTCCAGAATCTGCTCACCTATGAGATCTTCAATCTCTCTACTGCTATTAGGTGGTCTGTAGAAAACCCCCAATGCGGTGGCTGTTGCCTTGCTGTTCCTAACTTCCACCCATACTGACTCAGTAGACAAACCTTCCTCAACAACCTTAGTTTCTGTAGCTGCGATGTACTCTCTGATTAGCAATGCTACACCCCCTCCTCTTTTTCCACCCTCCCTGTTCTTTCTAAACGTTCTAAACCCTGGAACGTCAAGCAACCATTCCTGCTCTTGTGAAACCCACGTCTCTGTCATAGCCACAACATCGTAGCCCCAAGTACTGATCCATGCTCTAAGTTCATCACTCTTATTTAGACACTCCTTGCATTAAAACAGACACACTTTAACCGATCCCTTTGTTTCATTGCGTGAGAAGCCTTCCTGATAGATTCAATATATCCCGTCACTGTCCCCTCTGCAACTGACCCCCTCTCAGGCATGTGGCTCTGATGCTCGCCTCCCTGCCAAACTAGTTTAAACCCTCCTGAATCACATGATTGTTTATGTTGATTCCACGACAGTTTTTGTGTTCTAGGAAAAGCTAATGATATTGTCAGGAAATTTTCAAGTGTATATTATGACCAGAATTCAACACAAGCTGAATCAATGGAAGTCTGGAATCGTGTGACTATTAGCAAAATGTCGAGTTTTGAACAATGTATGATGTTGGGTTCAGTACTATGTGTCTTGTACATGCCTAATCATTTGAAATGCCCGTTGTTGCCATTTTTGTTCCTCATTGCACGAGTACAGAACCTGTACTGCATTTACCCTATGTTGTGGTGCCTTCACCAGTTCTTCTGAATGGTTACCTGAAAACTACTTTAGTGAAGCGAGCCACAAATACAAACTGATTTTTTAAAATGAATAAACAGTACACAATTCTCAATGTACCATTTCTTAATCTAAGAAATAAACAGTTAAAACTAGACTATTAATGTGAAAGTCCATTTTAAAGTTAGCAGATGTTTTGGTGCACTGTGACAAGTTGCTACTCTTGCTCTATCATGATGGTGGGGGGGGAGGGAGATGAGACAAATGAGAGAACACAAAATGTACCTTTGATCTCTTAAATGCACATGATCATGTGCTAGGCTTGCTAAGGCATTTAGTCATTAATGATTTCAAATGGTCTTACCCAGGGAACCATGAAGATTTCATATGCTTTTCATTTGTCAATTAAACTGGCAGTTGGTGGGTGAGGAACAATCAAATTTTAAAATTTCCTAAATGAAACATCCCTTTGCTGAAAAGACAGGATATTTTGTGCTCTTGCATGTCTAATCCACAAGCTTCTGAAAATAGGAGCCTGTGAAGTTCCTGACCTACACCATTCTTCCAAAAAATAAACTTTAAGCTTAGGTGACATTGTTGGGGGAAAACAAAACGAGTCAACTAAGTAGGTTACTAGAACAAGAACAATTATTCCTCAACTACAACGTACTGCACCAGAGGCCAAGAGTCATCTTCCACTGCAGAGGGCTATTATATACAATCTAAAATGAATAGATTCGACAAGGATTGAGATAACAGTATAATATTTAAAAATTATAGTTACTGCACCTGGGGTTTCTACATGTATCATAATGTTAAAATGCTTCTGGATGAAACATGTTTCATAGCCTCTTAATGCAATATTGCAGATGAGAAAAACAATATATAGGTTGAATATACTGTAAGTCCTACAAACAGAATTGAAAATATTAAAGTTTCCACTATGAAAATGTTACCTAAATGGCATAAGATTACAATTAAGCATATTTTAAAAGTGTAATAGTCTATGCTTACACTACATGTTAACAGAATCTTAATGTACATTCTGAACTTTTACTTGAATAGATTCCTTTATGATTCAGCCACTTAATAAACCAGTCAGTAAGTTCACAGTAACTGACAACATTCCTAATATGAACTGGAATCTTTAATGCTGATTACTCTTTAAAAGGATTAATATATTTGCTCAGTATCCAAGAACCAAACTGTTGTACCCAGGTGAAATTTCAGATCAAAGATTCCTTTCTGTATTCTGAGAAAAGTAATAGTCAAGCAAGCTGTTCACTTCAAGAGCAATGAGAGAGGCCAACAAATGCCAGCCTTGCTCAATGATGCCCACCTCCTGTGACAGAACTTTTGCTGAATTTAAACTGGAAGCTTTTTTAAATTTTTGTAATTGGTTTGCCTTGGATAGTTTCCAATTAGTTTTCAAAGTTAAAAATCTGTCTGGGTACATAGAATACATACATAAATAGCTCATTCTTGAAAATTACAACATAGCTAGGTTTGCATGATTCCCAGATTTAAACTGTAAATAACAATGTTTGAACATTTAAAAATAATTGCTATGACACGGAGGTGAACCCCTCATTAATTAAACCAAACACCCAGAAAAGCTCACCTAGCCTCGCAATCTGTTAAAACAGGAGTGACAGAACTCTAAAGTTCCACTATTTAAAGAAAATAACAGCAATTTTTTGTTAAAAGTCAAAGTGAATATCAAACAATTATTCACAATTATAAGATCCTTTTCTCTTCACTGATTATCTGCCTCCAACTCTAACAATACAACTGTTCCAATAAGACACTTACTAAAATTACATCAACTTAATTCCAAAACTACACAGCCACTGTTGTCTTTCTTCTTCCGGCTGAAGATCTGCGAATATGTTTCATATGAAAAGGTACCCTTAAAGACAATGTTTCCTAATTTCTTGGGAGAGCAAGATATTAGCTCTCCATGTGTTTCTGTCTCAATGGCAGTTGTTCCCTGACCAGTTTTCACCCCCCAACACTGGATCATTTCATTGGTTCGATGTTGGCAAAACAGTAAGTTCAAACTCGATTGGGTTTTAGCATCCTGGGGTATAATTTAAACTGATTGGTTAAATTCAAATTGTTGCTAAACCAGCAACCAAAACTCAGGTACCCATTTTACAGCTAAATGTTACATGTTTTCAATTTTTCAGTACACTTTGGGACTGCCATCTAGTCATACACACAGGTGCGTGTAAGCTCTCAGTTCAGAACAACATTCACTTTCTCTTAAAGGTACAGTACACACCTTCAACTTCATAACAGGACTACATTGCCAATATTGAATTCAACAGATTTTTTTTTCTAAACCATAACTGGAAGTTCCTCAAAACACAAGAAGAAAACTGCAAATAATAGCCTGATTTCTGCAACAAGTGATGAACTAACAATGCTAACCTTTCACTAGACTTTTTAAACTGGAACTAGCTGTTAGGGCTGCCCATGACTGAACAGCACCAAATGACCAATAACAGCTGACCCCGACAAGCTCTATAGAACATGGCTGACAGTAGTTAAGTCTGTGGGAAAATACTTGACCAATGTAATCTCAGCTGGTCGAACAAGTTTAATCAAGGTTACTGGCGGGGATAGAATGGGCAGCTGCATTTGCTTACATAGACAAGAACATTTTACAGTAAGTAATTGTTTCTCTGAATCATTCTGTTGCAATATTAAGAGTAATTTTTTTGTTTGGATCCTTCATAGATATAGATTCCAAAGTAGTTATAGATCCACATATACAAAAAAAAATCACCAAAACGAAAACCAGTTTCAGCCAACAGAAATGGTCCCTCTTATCACTAAAGTCTGTGAAAACATTATGACCGTGGGTGGACCATCAACCTGTCTACTTCTTTGTGGTTCAGTGATTTTACTTGGAACTATGTGGGGGGGGGGGGGGGGGGAGAAGAGGAGGGAGTGTTGCACTGGGCAATGTGCTCTAAGTTTTAAAGCTGTATACAATCTGTAGTTTTTGTGTGCCTTACTGCAAAGAAAATCTGAAGCTGCAACAAAATTGTACCAAAATAAAGTTATACCTGAATCTCCCTCCAGACTCCATGGCTCTCATTGGAAAATATGAGTTCTAACACTAGCATAATTAGAAATCAAAAATAGCACATTTCTGAGGAGGGAATTGGGGTGTGTGAACAGGGCAAGCAAGTGTACATGTTTTAAACAAAATCAGTTTGAAGAGCTGCCTCACAGTGCCAGAGACCTGGGTTCAATTCCCGCCTCAGGCAACTGTCTGTTTGGAGTTTGCACATTCTCCCAGTGTCTGCGTGGGTTTCCTCCCACAGTCCAAAAACGTGCAGGTTAGGTGAATTGGCCATGCTAAATTGCCCATAGTTTTAGGTGAAGGGATAAATGTAAGGGAATGGGTCTGGCTGGGTTGCTCTTCGTCGGTCTGTTTCCACAATGCAGGAAGTGAAAGCTGGAATAGTAAATTCAATGTTAAATCATCTACAGAGAAACTAAAGCAAGAAAGGAACCTGGAGAGGGGGGGGGGGGGGGGAAAGAGAGAGAGGGAGAGAAAGAAAAAAGTATAAAAAGTTTCATTTATATTTTAATACATTTGAATGCCAAGTCTGGAAGCGAGATACAATTACAATAGGATCTATAAAGGTCTGGGACAGTAATTTCCTGATTTCCATGCGTTAGTGTGAGTATGCAGTCACTGGAGAGGTATTGTTTGATTGAGTACTGATAGCATCACCATTACAGTCCCACAAAATCTGGGCCACCATCTGCAAATTCGTGCATTTGACTAGTTGCGTCATGGACTGGAAAGTATAATATGTACAACTATTTATCAGGTTGTTTCTGTTATGATGGCGCTGTGATCCTGCAATTGCTAAAATTTAGAAAAAATCTAATCAGATAATAAAAAGTCTGGATCTTTAAGGTGGAATACTATTTTCCTTCTGAAAAGGACAATTGCAATTTGGGGCCTCACTTACAATTCCACTGTTCAGAAAACTGGAATGCAAAGTGATATATTTTCATGTATTCCATCAAAAATCAGGTGATTAAATTTCAACCCATAAAGTCACTCTCTGATCCAAGTTTCACACTGTAAGGAATTGGCAAACGTGACAAATTTATATACGTCAAATATGGTCAAACAATCAAATCACACAGCAGCATATACTGAAAAAGGGCTGCAAGGAAGCCTTTCGTCACTGTTAAAAGGGCCAGGAAGAAAAATCAAAGTATGTCCTCTTTCTAAGAACCCAAATATCCTTAGCAAGTTGCTGACTGGATGACCTTCATATTATGTACAGAAATTATAATATTCAATTTTATAGTATTGACATTGTACACCCTCCTGAGGAATAAGGCTCTATGTTCAAACCAGACTCCGTGGGCTTATGCATATAATCCAGACTGACACTTCAATACAATATTGAAAATGTGCTGCCATGTTGGTGGGACCATCATTCACATGGGCCATTAAACTGAAGGTTCCATTAGACTATTTACAAGAAAAGCAGTTTCCTAGGTATTCTGGCAAAAATCTGTTCATTAATTAAGAACAGAACAAATAATCTGGTCATTTGTTATTTGAGACTGTTGTGCACAAATTGTTGCCATATTTTACTACACCAGTGATTACATTTCAGACCATTTCAAACTTTTCATAGCTAATTCAGTACTTCTGACATTGTCAAAGATGGTAAGTAAACAAAAGTCTTTGCCTTCTTTGCTAGTACACACCTGACGCAGCATTCAACTGCACGAAACCAATGAAGTACCTCATCATGTAGCGAGCATAGCTGCAGACAAGAAAGGAACACCTTCTCAGCATCACTATACCAGCCTGCATCAGAAAGAAAGCCACCTACAGAAGTGGGGGGAAACAGAAAAGAAAAAACAAAATCATTAAACATATTAGAATGTACCCTGTATCTCAGTTATGAATGGATACTTTGCACAGAATTTAAATGCATCTTATACAAAAGAGATATGTCTTAAGTCAATATTCAAGTAATTTGGTCTCAGCTGACTTGTGTGCCTGGTCACTAAACACTTCTAAAATATTGCCATAAAACCTATTCAGAAAGGACTTACCCTGAATAAGAAATTCCACCCAAGTATATATATTGGTTTTTCTATGTGGGTGACCCAAAACATTAACTGATTTGTCTTCACAGGTGCTGCCAACCTGAGCTTTTCCAGAAACTTCTGCTTTTGTTTCTGATTTACAGCATCTGCAGTTCTTTCAGTTTTTGTTTTTTATGGTTGGCTTGCAAAAGTGAGTTGTTCAAGACAACACCGAGTTGTTCAAAGTTAAAAATCACACAACACCAGGTTACAGTCCAACAGGTTTAATTGGAAGCACTTTAGCTTTCAGAGCGATGCTCCTTCATCAGGTGATCTCACAATCAGCTGTTGGACTATAACCTGGTGTTGTGAGATTTTTAACTTTGTACACCCCAGTCCAACACCGGCATCTCCAAATCCTGAGTTGTTCAGTGTTCTCCTTGGAGGTGGTCATGATGTTAAGAACTTTAATTGAACCAATTCTGGTAATATGACCATAAGCAACATGGAGTTATATAAAGTATTGATCTCAGATGGTGGAGTCTCACGTAATGCTAACTGCCATGAGTCTGTGCTGAAGAGACTCAAACTAGGCAGTGAGCTATTTCTTCCTACATACATTTGTACCTGCAACTCCATTTGTTTTCCCCAGAATTACACATTGTGGTGAAACGGTTAAAAATTATATCCCAATACATGTGTGAATCTAACCGGAATGGAGGTGTTGCTTAGTCCCGTGTGAATCTTATTACACACCTCCCCGTGTGAATCTTCTTATCTGTATGTAACCAGAATGGAATGTGTTTTTTAGCCTTGCTCTGCTGTTCACATGAATGTTTATATCTGGAAAAGAGTATATCAGCTGGAAAAGTCTCCAGTTCGGTGAGTCTGCTCCGGGGTTACGTTTAACCGCCGAGCGTGGGTTGTTGGCAACCGCTCTACGAGAACTGACGGCTCCCAGATCCGGTAACATGTAGAGTGAGTATAAGCCAGACCCGTTGTGGCGACGCTGCGGGGAATAAAATGCCCATATTCTAGCAGACTCGCCTCTTGGTCGTTTGTTCTGTGTCAGACTACTCTCCTACGAACCTGACCTTGAGAATTTTTTAAAACACACATAGGAAGACAACAGAGGATTGCTATCCAAGTCTCGCCCACTTCTCCACATTTGGAGGTCAGTTAACTCAGTTGGCTGACTTGTGATGTGCAAAGAGTGACATCAACAGCATTCCTACACCAGCTGAAGTTACCATGAAGGTCTCTCCTTCTAAAATTTGCCCCTTGCTTGAGGGATGGTTAATCCATCACCAGTCGTCATCTCTCTCTCTTAAATGAGAGGGCAGCACTATGGTCCTCTGGGACTATGGCAACTTTATTTCTTCACATAACAGAAGACTACACTTCACAAAAAACAAAAATCATAACAGAGGCAAAGGTATATCAGAGGCAAAGGATTTATTTTGGCATAAACTTCCAAAAAAAAAGAATGACATAAGTACAGTCTCCACGAGGATAACTTCAAAAGTACACACATTGTCTGCTACTGAGACAGAAAGTGCAACTAAACTCAAACAACAATTAAAATGAAAACTATCTAATGGGGAAGAATCTGGAAGAATACAACCAGTAGCAAGTCCTATTTTTTGGATCGAATTCAACAATGTCACATCTAGCAACTCAAGAACAGCCAGCAAACAAAACCATTTCATAGAAACGTTAGAGACCTATATAAAAAAAAGAACTATTACCATACTGTTTTAAAAGAGTGAAACTGAATTATCAGTTTAAAAGTTCCCACTTTGCTGTATATTTATATTAGACGAAAGTGAGGACTGCAGATGCTGGGATCAGAGTCAAGATGAGAGTGGCGCTGGAAAAGGACAGCATGTCAGGCAGCATCCAAAGAGCAGGAAAATCGATGTTTCAGGCAAAAACTCTCATCTGGAGTCTGTATATTCATGTTGTATTAATTTAAATTAGATAGTTCAAAATTTTCACCATTAAAATCATCTTGGGATTTCAGTAAACTGGATTTAAGTATGAAGTTAGGAACTGAATTGAGGTTATGATTTTAACAGGCTGCTTTTGTTACTTCAATCTCACACAAAAAAATTGTTCTGCATCTATGAAATATAATAGATACAACATTATTTGATAAAATACCTGCAGCTTATAAAAGAAAATAATAATCAGAAACAAAGAAAAAAACCCAGTTACTTAATTGGCTCGGAGATCTTACAAAATGTCTTTCCGTATCCCTTCAGCAGGTCTTTACCACTTACAATGGGTACTCACACTGTACTCATAAGTACAGTCAATACTCATTATTTTCTAAAAATCGTACTTTTTCTCAATTGAGTAACCCATTAAAACTAATTAATGCCATTATCCACGTCCACATCCATGCTCAACTCTCTAATTACCGTACATACTTGTGCAAAAGTCAAACATTTTTAGGCTATTTTTAAAGGTTCAATTTATAGGGTTGACTAATACACGGTTACTAGTTTTGTGGGGCTGAAATTCATGCTGCAGCTCAAAATACTGTATTATTAGCATAAGTTGATTTGATCGCACAACTAATCCCAGGTAAAGAAGAAAAACACAATGAATTACAGTAAAGAGAAACAAGAATGAATTACTGATAGGCAATTTTATTTATACGTACCAGTATGAACGTTTAACATGTCAAACATTTATTGAAATCCTGCAAAATCACACTGTTAAGCACATTTAAAATGAAACATTTATTAAATTCTGAATGTGTAATTCTGCCAAATTCTTCTGTTTTCCTCCTATTTAATCTTGTATGTTATCAACCTCAGCAACATTAACAAATTTGTTAAAGAATTAAAGATAAATGTAGCTAATATGTCTCACTTTTACTCAGATATAATGACAATTAAAATGATGAATTTGTTAACGACATAAACATTCGGATGTATAGTGAACAAAGTGCGATAAATACTGATAGACTGAGTAAATGTGCTGTAGTAAACCAAGTGGGCTCAATGGACGGATGTACAAATGGATGGATGGATGCGCAATATAGTAACCAAAGGGCGATGGGTTGAGTTACCGATATGAATGAATGAATGCAATTTTGTTTAAGTGGGTTAATGAGAACATGCAGTTTTCTTTGTAAGAAGTTTATAATGCGATACAATAGGGTCAACATTTACACAAGATATATGGAAAATACAAGATTTGTTGGCCAAAAATAAGGGGCTGACTTTTACATGAGTATATACTGTATATTATTTGGCAAATACTGTTCCTCACAAAACAAACAATGACCCAGAAGATTCACTTTTATTGTGGGACACAGAATGCCTCAGTTTCTACAGCATTAGTCTGAAGTAAGGGCAAGTGCTGCAAAAGAGCAATTTTAAATACACCAAATTATCACTCTTCAACATTTAAAAGAACATTCTCTAAAGTTGCCTGTTTTGCTGGATCACAACAAATTTTACACACAAATGAATGAGCAGCAGTCCTTTTAGTGGGTGGGTGGGGCAAGAGGAGGGTGGGACCAAATTATGGGTCAAACTATAGGATGGGACTTTTACCAGCTCAAAGCAGCAATGGCAGCTGTAAAGCTTGGACTAAGTTTTAGCAGTGGTGAGGCCCTTTTAAAATGTTCATGTTTTCGTCATTGGTAGGAATATCTCAATTTGAAATTCAGCCTGGTGCTGCTATAACCCCTAACTACAATTTTTTTTAAAAAAGTGCTTATTTTACTTTTTCTCAGGGGAAGTTCCCAAGTTTTAATCACCTTCCCCCAACAATCCTCAACATCACACCCGTTCAGGTTCTTAAATCATGTTGCCAAACACTACTTGCTCAGTTGCCCTCTCCCTAGTTCTGCCAGCCCAAACCCCAACTCCACAAAACCGTGAAATGTTCACTTAGATCACATGACACCTGAGGCACTAATGTGTCATATAGGGTAAAAGGTTTGGGAAGCACCATCTTAGGAAATGAAAATCTTGAAAACCGGCATAACATAGTGTGTAATTTATAGGTAGAGCACCTACTACGGCCAAATGCAAACTATATCCATATTCCAACTTTCAGCAAGTCTATGCCACATAAGATTAATACAAACAGAGGTGTATCTAGTTGTACATTTTGCTACTGGCACATTTTAAGCATCGTGCTCTAGAACCATTTAAACTACATATCAGAATTCAAAAAAGTTTTTCCATTTGATTTGCAAATTTATCATGTTTAAAAATATTACATAAGTGATGCTGATAGGGTGATGCAAATGTATGCAATCAGTTGCTTTCTCAACAAAATTGGATAAATACTAAGAGGGAATAGAAACTGGAACACTACAGGCAATAAAGAGGGATGTATAACTGACTGGATCTCTTTTATAGAAAGCCAATAACGGCACAATGGGCTGAATTGTAAGATTCTATGATTTAAAGGCAAATCAATCAAATTCTCAAAACACTATTTCTATACCTTTCAATCGTAGAATTGTAGGTTTGAAGTATGTTCACATTTAAAAGATATAATTTGCAGTCACTTGATTTCTGTTTACATGGATGTGCTACTTTGCTACTATGACAAATTGAATGTGGTAAAATGAACTGAAGATGCAGTGAAATATGCATGATTCAGGCAGTTTCTTATAATTCAAATCAAATGCAGATTTTTCCTAAGTACAAGTTTCTAATGAAATCTAAATAAAAGGCACAATGATCAAATTAATTATTCCTATAGTCAAAAGTTTAAAAGCCCTTCTTCACTGTAAAGTTACAATGTCAGGGTGGCAATGTGTCTTTTTAAATAAAAAGGAATATGCCAGCAATCTTTTCCTGGCCACATGCCATGTGTGTTCTATTAACTCCAAATTCTACAAACAAAAACACAAGTTCAGGTAACGGGTTAAGATAAAAGTACGAAGGAAATCTTTACAGTGTAAAATTGGCATTGCAATTTGTTAAAATGAAAACATGGGATGTATGTTTTGTAACCTGGCATACAACATTAAGAGACCACCTACATTAGTTCAGATGAACTGGAAGTAATCCACTATTTGAAATTCTCTCTACTAAAATTCTGCCTTATTATATTTTCTAATCAATCTCTTTGGAGCAAGTGTGACTTGAACCCAAGCCTCCTTGTACAGAGGGAGGGAAATTGCTACTGCACCACAAGAGCCCTAAAATTCAGCTTCTTAAATAACTGCTGCATCACCTGTAAGCTGTCAATTTTGACGTGATTCTACTTTCTTCAGTCCTCCCTTCCGATGGAATACACAGGATAAGAATAATCTTAATCTTCAAAAAGGTTTTTCAGTGGAAAGGATATACATTTAATACCCTTCAATAAGCTATATCCAGTACATAGTTGGCAATTATTTAATCTTTAAATAAACATACACAAAATTAAATTTTTTCAATTATACAGATTCCAGTATCTTATTCTGACTGGAAGAAAAATTGTAGATCCTGAAGATTAAATCAACACCAAATGATTTGTATCACAGTCTAAAATACATTTTCTCCTTCAGATTGATTCTTGAATGGATTAGAAAGCAAAAGCAACTGAAAAACAGTTCTTACCTAAAACAAATCCAAACTGGATTGCTTTTTCTTTCACATGAGCATCTGACTCTTCAATATACGAACAGCGCCTGCTGAAAGAATTGGCCAACACCGAAGCCACCTTTACTCCATGATCCATTAATGCTTGAAAACAGTGATGCAGGAGATGCCTAGCAGAGAGAGAGAATGGCTTGATTAAGCAGAGAGTGATGTACATTTTAAAATAAATCCATCGAAAATAAAATCAATTTCTGTATATAATTAATTTTAATGACTATAGAATTCTGAAGGGAGGAATCCATCACTGCTATTAACAAATTTATGTACATAATAGCATTTCATGAAGTCTATTCAGGCCATTAATACAGTGGACAACTGTCCTAAATACAAGACAAAATTAATACACTCCCAATGGGCATTACATAGCAAACAAATTCCAAGTTACGTATGTGCGGCATTAAACTTTAGTAGCAAACTGGAGTGGATCAAAAATGGGATTGCAGGATTTTCATAAATTGTTAAAACAGTCCAGGTTACTAAAACCATACAAAAAAAAAGTTCATTTGGGAGAGATTTCAAAGCAGTTATATCATTTAAACATTCACAGACCCTGTGGTTACCTCACACTTTGATTGCTGTGCACAGGTCCTAATTCCAGGCTCCATAAAAAGTGTGAAAAAGATTACAAGCATTGCAGAAAAAGTGCAAAATTGATTTATAAGTAAGAACTATCCCAGAATTAAGAGCGTACAGCCACAGGGGAAAAGACTGAGCATTTTGATCCAGAATATTGGAGAGGACAGAGATGACCCAAATGAGGTCCTCAAAATTATGAAGTAGTGCAATAGGGCAGAACAGAGTGGACACTTCCACTCAGGTCAGTGTAAAACTAGTTACAATAAACACAAAACACAATCAATAAAATCCAATAAAGACTCTTTTTAAAATACAGAAGTGCTAATGTGGCCCCACCTCAACCATTCCATGCAAGACAATAGCATATATCTCTTAAAATGGAATCAAGATTGGGTACAGGAGGGAGAAAAAAAAAAAAGAGGTATAGTATGCTTATGTATTAAGTAATGGGAGAAAGCTTCTATGTTAAATGAAATATTGTGCTTTCTTCTGTGGAAATATGTTTTTATGCATTTGGCAAATAGGAATAGTTGTGCTTGTATACAGAACACTGTCAGTTGAGACCCAATGTTAACACCCCGAAAATTGGAGACAAGATGCAAAATAAACTACCCTCGTACTGCTGACCCAATACTGCCAACATTTACTACATCAATACTATTCATCTAGATTATTCTTGTAGATGTTCGGAATAAAATTGTCAGTTTATTTTGCATAGTGATCTTTTGAGTAGCAAGGCCTATGTCCATCAGCAACAATGTTGATACTGTTAGCTTGCCTTGTAGAGAAAATGTTGTTTAAAGACGAAAATGGAGAAAATTAAAATTAATAGAATCCTCACACGTCTCAGCTAGTTTCAATTGCTGGTTCCAAAAAAGGTTCTGAAAAAAATCCCATCACGACCACAACCACATCAAAGATGATCTTGCTGAATGATAGAGGTATTTCAAATATATTAAAGAAAAAATATTAGGAAGAGAATAGGGCCCCTCAGGACCAAAGTGGACATGTACTTGCAGAACTGTAGAAGATGGGTGAGGTTCTCAATGAATATGTGTTTACCACGGAGAAAGACATGATGACTTGGGAACTTGGGGAAGTTAGTGGTGATATATTAGAGACAGTCAAATCACAGTAGAGGTGGTTTTGGATGTATTAGAATGTATAAATCATCTGATCCTGACCAGATATATCCAAGAACACTGCAAGAGGCTAGAAAAGAAATTGCGGCAGCCCTAGCTGATATTTTTGCATCATCGTTAGCCATGGGTGAAGTCCCAGAAGACTTAGAGGGTAGTGAATGTGGTGTCATAAGACTATAAAACACTGGAGCAGAAATTAGGCCATTCAGCTCATAGAGTCTGCTCCACCATTCAAATCATGGCTCAACCCCATTTCCCACACTTTCTCCCTGTAACCCCTGATACTCAAGAACCTACCTACCTCAGTCTTAAGTGTACTCAATGACCTGGCTTCCACAGCCTTCTATGGCAATGAATTCCATAGATGCACCACTCTGTGGCTGAAGAAGTTTCTCCTTATCTCTGTCCTAAAAAGGTCTTCCCTTTATTCTGGCTGTTCCCTCATGTCCCTAGTCTTTCCTACCAATGGAAGAATCTTCCCAATATCTACTACCCAGACCATTCAGTATTCTGTATGGTTCAATTAGATCCCGCCTCATCTGTCTAAACTCCATTGAGTATGGACCTAGAGTCCTCAAACATTCCTCATATGTTAAGCTTTTCATTCCTGGGACCATTCTTGTGAACCTCCTCTGAACACACTCCAAGACCAGTATATCCTTCCTGAGATATGGGGCCCAAAACTGCACATAATATTCCAAATGTGGTCTGACCAGAGCCTTAGAGCCTCCCAAGTACATCCCTGTTTTTATATTCAAGTCCTCTCAAAATAAATGCCATCAGTGCATTTGCCTTCCCAACTACTGACTCAACCTGCAAGTTTAACTCGAGAGAATCCTGGACTAGAACTCCCAGGTCTCTTTACACTTCAGACTTCTGAATTTACTCCCCATTTAGGAAATAGTCCATGCCTCTATTCTTCCTACCAAAATGCATAATCTTACACTTTTCCACATTTGTAGTCCATCTGCCACTCTTTGCCCACTCTCCTAACCTTTCCAAATCTTTCTGCAGCCTCCCTGCCTCCATGCTACCAGTCACTCTACTTACCTTTGAATCGTCGGCAAACTTAGCCAGAATGCCCTCAGTTCCTTCATGTAGATCGTTTCTGCATAAAGTGAGAATTTGTGGTTCCAAGATTGAGCCTTGCAGAACACTATTTGTCATTGGCTGCCATCCTGAGAAGAATGCCCACTCTCTGCTTTTTGCCAGACAGCTAAGCTTATATCCAGGCAAGCACCCTGCCTCTCACACCATAAGCCCTTATCTTGCTCAATAGCCTCCTGTATGACACCTTGTCAAAAGGTCTTCTTGATGTCCAGGTGGATCACATCCATTAGCTCTCCTTGGTCTAACCTGCTCTTTACTTCCTCAAAGAATTCTAGAAGATTAGTCAGGCATGACTTCCCCTTGATGAAACCATGCTGACTGCCATATCTTACCATACACTTCCACGTATTCAGCAATCTCATCCTGAGATTCCAGGATCTTACTCACGACAGCGGTTCGGCTAATCGGTCTGTAATTTTCCGTCTTTTGCCTTACTCTCTTTTTAAAACAGGGGTGTCACGTTAACTATTTTCTAGTCCCCGGGACCCTTCCTGATTCCTGAAAGATCACCACTAACACCTACATTATCTCTTCAGCTATCTCCCTTAGGACTCTGGGGTGTACTCCAACTGGTCCACGTAATTTATCCATCTTCAGGCCATTCAGTTTTTCTAGCACCTTCTCAAGTGATGGCCATCATACTCAGCTCTGCTCCCTCACTCTTGAATTTTTGGGATATTATTTGTGTCCTCTAGTGAAGACTGACGGGAAGTAATTATTCACTTCCTCAGCCATTTCCTTGTTCCCCATGACTATCTCTCCAGCGTCATTTTCCAGCAACCCAATGCCCACTATTGCTTCTCTTTTGTCCTTTATATTACTAAAGAACAGGTGCAAAGAAAAGCCTGGGAACTATAGACTACTAAGCTTAACATTGGTGGTGGATAAGTTACTTGAGAAGATTCTGAGAGATAAGACATATATGCATTTGGAAAGACAGGGTTTGATTAAAAGGTAATCAGCATGGCTGTGTGAGTGAGAGATCATGCCTCACAAAATTTTTTTGAGTTTTTTTGATGAAGTGGCCAGGAAGGTTAACAAGGACAGGGTGGCAGACGTAGTCTATATGGATTTCAGTACGGTCTTTGATAAGGTTCCACATGGTACACTACTCTGGAAGGTTAGATCACATAGAATCCAGAGGGAGCTGGCAAATTGGATGCACAATTGGCTTGATGGTTGGAAGCAGAGGATAATAGTGGAAGGATGCTTGCCGGTCCGGAGGTCTGCAACTAGTGGAATGCCTCAGAGGTTGGTGCTGAGCCCATTGATGTTTGCCATCTTTATCAATGATTTGGATGAAAACGTACAAGGCATGATTAGTAAGTTTGCAGATGAAATAGGTGGCATTGTGGACAGTGAGGAGGTTATCAGAAATTGCAGTAAGAACTTGATCAGCTGAGGAAGTGGGCCAAGAAATGGCAAATGGTGTTTAATATAGATAAGTGAGGTCTTGTATTTTAGAAAGTCAAATTAAGGTAAGAGTTTCATGGTGAAAGGTACATCCCTAAGGAATGTAGTGAAACAGAGGGATCTTGGAGTTCAGGTTCACAGTTCTTTGAAAGTGGAGTCACAGCTAGACAGGGCAGTGAAGGCAGCTTCTGGCACACTGGCCTTCATCAGTGCACGGGGCATAGAGGTTGGGAAGTTATGTTGCAGCTGTACGGGAGGTTGGTGAGACCAAACTTGGAGTATTGTGTTCAGTTTTGGCCACCTTGTTACATGAAGGATGTTATTAAACCGGAAAGAGTGCAGAAGAAATTTATACGGATGATTTCTAAACTCAATGGACTGAATTATAAAAAGGAGGTTGGACAAGCAAGGACCTTTTTTCTTTAGAGCGTAGGAGAATGAGGGGTGTCATTATAGAGGTGTACAAGATCATGAGAGGCATGGATAGGGTGAATGCACTCTGTCTTTTTCCCAGGGTTGGAGAATAGAGTACCAGAGGGCATCAGTTTAAGGTTAGAGGAGAAAGAGTAGTGGGGGCACGGGGGATGGTTATGCATATGAAATGAGCTGCCAGCAGATGAGGTTGAGGCAGGTGCATAACATCATTTAAAAGACATTTGGACAAATACATGGATAGGAAAGGATTAGAAGGATATAGGCCAAGTGCAGGGAAACAAGGTTAGCTTGGACAGACATTTTGGTTGGCATGAACCATTTTGGGCCAAAGGGCCTGTCTCTGTGCTGTAGGACTCTTATGACTAAAAAGGATGCATGGCCTACTTCTGTTCAGAGGCCTATATTCTGCAACTGTGCATGAAGTTTAAATATTTAGTTAAACTGGAATGACTAATGAAAGGAATTTATAATAAGAACAACAACATCCAGTGGAACAATGGATCATTCTGCAGCCACAAGCCACACTAGAGTCTGTTGTTATCAGTTTTTCAGCAGCACATTAGTCTCAACCCAGAAATGCAGAATGGTTTAAAAAAAAAATGCACACTGCTAAAGCTGGATCTAAAAGCAAATTTAAGACACAATTCCTCTAAAGAAACTTAGCAACAATCATTTTAGTGTGCACAAGAACTGTATAGACAAAATTACAACTAAAATACGACTTCACCTTTGTTCATTAGAAAGAGTAATGCAGTATGATGCATCTTTTTACTGTACTACATTCAAGGGCACATGCAGCCAAAGACAAAGGGTCTGGCATTTTTTTTTGTTCGAAACAAAAATAATTGCAGATGTTGGAATCCTAAGTAGATAGGCAAGAGGCTGGAAGAACACAGCAAGCCAGGCAGCATCAGGAGGTGGAGAACTCGACGTTTCGGGTGTAACCATTCTTCAGGGCTCAGGGTGGGTGTAGGGGGGCTGCTGATAAAGATAATGGCGGAGGCAGGGTGGTGAAGTGGTCATAGGTGTGTGGGGGGGGGGGGGTGAGTCAGGAGACGGAGAGGGAGGTTACTTGAACTTGGAGAACTCAGTGTCGAGTCCTCCAGGCTGTAGGGAGTGGGAAGGGGAATTAAAATGGGTGGTGACCTCCCAATCCCACTCCCTTTCTGACATGACCATCCTTGGCCTCCTCCATTACCACAAACAACCACACCGTAAACCGGAGGAAAACACCTTAGCTTCCACCTGGGCAGCCTACAACCCGAAGGACTCAACACTGAGTTCTCCAATTTTAAATAACCTCCCTTCCCAGCCCCTCCTCCCTCCCTTCCATGAACTGGATTCTAGTAGCACTTTTTATAATTTATAGTCAAGTCCAATTCCTGCCAGGCCTTTTAATATGGGTGGAACAAAGTCCGTCAATCCATCCATCTGTCTATGTGATACAGCCTGTTGTCCATCTTGAGAGAATATAACCTTGTTGGATTATATACACATGAAACAAAGCAAAAGGACTATGGCACTGCTGTGCAAACTCTTTCCCACTGTGACCCTATTTTAGTTCACTACCTCCAAGAGGAGGAGGAAATAAATACAACACTTGTTAGAGGAACATAGGGAAATTAATGGGGTTAAAGGCTAATCTCGAAATGGGGCTAAAGAATGGCCCAAGTTCCTAGACTGAAGTTGCATTATTGGATATTAAAGACAGTATTAGCAGAAATCCAAGATGGAGGACGGGAAAAATTTCTGGCTGTAAGAGCTGCTCCTTTTTTTGAGGTATTTTAGATGTTGGAGGTGATTTCCTCGAATTCCAGGAGCAGCAATTACTGTTTTATATGCTGTTGCATTGTTTTGGAACTTTGGCAAAAAAAAGTCAAAACAACACCAGTTTAAAAGGGAGAAGAGCAGACAAAAGAAGCACATGGACAGTGCACGAGAGAGCGAACCTGCATAGTTACTGTCTTTGCTGTTTGAATTAGTGTATCGCTGGACATAGAGTGCTTCTGGGAAAATTAACCGTGAAATTCACAACTAATCTTGGAGGAACTGTTGGGCAAAATTCACAGCACAGAATCAGATAAGTTAATTGTTGTTTCAGTCTGTCCAAGAGAAGGGCTGCAGTAGTGAATATAGTGGATTCTTTCTTGATTACATGTTTTTGGAGATAAGTCTCTTGATTAAACTTAAAATAGAAGCCATAGCTATTAATTTAACCTGGGGCAGTGTTTGTAGAGGAATAGTGTTATTTTCTGGGTCTGTAGATTGTGAAAGAGCAAAAATGGCCTTTGCAGTGATACGTACTTCTTGTCAGATGTGGGAGTTTAAAGAAAGTTTAAGGGTTACTGCAGATTATATCTGCCAAAAATGCTGTTGGATACAAATCTTATCAGATCGAGTGGATCAGTTGGAGAGACAGATAGAAGCGATGAGGAATTTGCAACAGCAACAGGATGTGATGGATGGCAGTTATAGGAAGGGGGAAAGTCTCAGATACAGTCACGTAGATGGGTTAACTCCAGGAAGGATGAGAGAGGTCGGCACCTAGGGCAGGAGTCTTTTGTGGATATACCTATTTCAAACAGGTACGCTGTTTTGGAAAATGTAGGGGGCGATGGATTCTCAGGGGAACGTAGCACGAACAGCCAAGTTTCTGGTATGGAGACTGGCTCTAATGCAACGAGGGGTACGTCGGCTTCCAAGAGATCAATTGTGTTGGGGGATTCTGTAGTCCGAGGTACAGACAGACGTTTCTGTGGCCAGCAGAGAAAAAGCAGAATGGTGTGTTGTTTCCCTGGTGCCAAGATCAAGGATGTCTCAGAGAGGGTGCAGAATGTTCTCACGGGGGAGAGGGGCCAGCAGGAGGTCATTGTCCACATTGGAACCAACGATATAGGAAGGGAAAAGGTTGAGACTCTGAAGGGAGATTAGAGAGAGTTAGGCAGAAATTTAAAAAGGAGGTCCTCAAGGGTAGTAATATCTGGATTACCCCAGTGCTACGAGCTAGGAAGGGCAGGAATAGAGGATACAGCAGATGAATGCATGGCTGAGGAGCTGGTGTATGGGAGAAGGATTCACATTTTTGGATCATTGGAATTGCTTTTGGGGTGGAAGTGACCTGCACAAGAAGGACGGATTGCACCTAAATTGGAAAGGGACTAATATACTGGCAGGGAAATTTGCTCGAACTGTTTGGGAGGATTTAAACTAGTAAGGTGGGGTGGTGGGACCCAGGGAGATAGTGAGGAAAGAGATCGATCTGAGACGGGTACAGCTGAGAACAGAAGTGAGTCAAACAGTCAGGGCAGGCAGGGACAAGGTAGGACTAATAAATTAAACTGCATTTATTTCAATGCAAGGGGCCTAACAGGGAAGGCAGATGAACTCAGGTCATGGTTAGGAACATGGACTGGGATATCATGCAATTACAGAAACATGGCTCAGGGATGGGCAGGACTGGCAGCTTAATGTTCCAAGATACAAATGCTACAGGAAGGATAGAACGGGAGGCAAGAGAGGAGGGGGAGTGGCATTTTTGATAAGGGATAGCATTACAGCTGTGCTGAGGGAGGATATTCCCAGAAATACATCCAGGGAAGTTTGATTAGATTAGATTAGATTAGATTACAGTGTGGAAACAGGCCCTTCGGCCCAACAAGTCCACACCGACCCGCCGAAGCGAAACCCACCCATACACCTACATTTACCCCTTACTTAACACTACGGGCAATTTAGTATGGCCAATTCACCTGACCCTGCACATCTTTGGACTGTGGGAGGAAACCGGAGCACCCGGAGGAAACCCACGCAGACACGGGGAGAACGTGCAAACTCCACATAGTCAGTCGCCTGAGGCGGGAATTGAACCCGGGTCTCTGGCGCTTTGAGGCAGCAGTGCTAACCACTGTGCCACCGTGCCGCCCACAAAGTTATTTGGGTGGAACTGAGAAATAAGAAAGGGATGATCATCTTATTGGGATTGTATTATAGACTCCCCCAATAGTCAGAGGGAAATTGAGAAACAAACTTGTAAGGAGATCTCAGCTATCTGTAAAAAAGAAAAAGATGGTTATGTAGGGGATTTTAACTTACCAAACATCAACTGGGACTGCCATAGTGTTAAAGGTTTAGATGGAGAGGAATTTTTTAAGTGCGTACTAGACAATTTTCTGATTCAGTATGTGGATGTACCTACTGGAGAAGGTGCAAAACTTGACCTACTCTTGGGAAATAAGGCAGGGCAGGTGACTGAGGTGTCAGTGGGGGAGTACTTTGGGGGCAGCGACCATAATTCTATTTGTTTTAAAATAGTGATGGAAAAGGATAGAACAGATCTAAAAGTTGAAGTTCTAAATTGGAGAAAGGCCAATTTTGACAGTATTAGGCAAGAACTTTCGAAAGATCATTGGAGGCAGATGTTCGCAGGTAACAGGATGGCTGGAAAATGGGAAGCCTTCAGAAATGAGATAACAAGAATCCAGAGAAAGTATATTCCTGTCAGGGTGAAAGGGAAGGCTGGTAGGTATAGGGAATGCTGGATGACTAAAGAAAGTGAGGGTTTGGTTAAGAAAAAGGAAGCATATGTCAGGTACAGACAGGATAGACCGAGTGAATCCTTAGAAGAGTATAAAGAAAGTAGGAGTATACTTAAGAGGGAAATCAGGAGGGCAAAACGGGGACATGAGATAGCTTTGGCAAACAGAATTAAAGGAGAATCCAAAAGGGTTTTTACAAATATATGAAGGACAAAAGGGTAAGTAGGGAGAGAATCGGGCCCCTCAAAGATCAGCAAGGCGGCCTTTATGTGGAGCCACAGAAAATGGGGGAGATACCAAATGAATATTTTGCATCCAGTATTACTATACTGGAAGATATAGACTGTAGGGAAATAGATGGTGACATCTTGCAAAATGTCCAGATTACAGAGGAGGAAGTGCTGGATGTCTTGAAACAGTTAAAAGTGGATAAATCCCCAGGACCTGATCAGGTGTACCCGAGAACTCTGTGGGAAGCTAGAGAAGTGATTGCTGGGCCTCTTGCTGAGATATTTGTATCATCGATAGTCACAGGTGGGGTTCCGGAAGACTGGAGGTTGGCAAATGTGGTGCCACTGTTTAAGGGCGGTAAAGACAAGCCAGAGAACAATAGACCAGTGACCTGACCTCGGTGGTGGGCAAGTTGTTGGAGAGACTCCTGAGGGACAGGACATACATGTATTTGGAAAGGCAAGGACTGATTCGGGATAGTCAACATGGATTTGCGTGGGAAATCAGGTCTCATAAACTTGATTGAGTTTTTTGAAGAGGTAACAAAGAAGATTGATGAGGGCAGAGCAGTAGATGTGATCTATATGGACTTCAGTAAGGCGTTCGACAAGGTTCCCCATGGGAGACTGATTAGCAAGGTTAGATCTGATGGAATACAGGGAGAACTAGCCATTTGGATACAGAACTGGCTCAAAGGTAGAAGACAGAGGATGGTGGTGGAGGGTTGTTTTTCAGACTGGAGGCCTGTAACCAGTGGAGTGCCACAAGGATCGGTGCTGGGCCCTCTACTTTTTGTCATTTACATTAATTTGGATGCGAACATAACAGGTACAGTTAGTAAGTTTACAGATGACACCAAGATTGGAGGGGTAGTGGACAGCGAAGAAGGTTACCTCAGATTACAACAGGATTTGGACCAGATGGGCCAATGGGCTGAGAAGTGGCAGATGGAGTTTAATTCAGATAAATGTGAGGTGCTGCATTTTGGGAAAGCAAATCTTAGCAGGACTTATACACTTAATGGTAAGGTCCTAGGGAGTGTTGCTGAACAAAGAGACCTTGGAGTACAGGTTCATAGCTCCTTGAAAGTGGAGTCGAAGGTCGATAGGATAGTGAAGGCGGCGCTTGGTATGCTTTCCTTTATTGGACAGAGTAGTGAGTACAGGAGTTGGGAGGTCATGTTGCGGCTGTACAGGAAATTGGTTAGGCCACTGTTGGAGTATTGCATGCATTTCTGGTCTCCTTCCTATCGGAAAGATGTTGTGAAGCTTGAAAGGGTTCAGAAAAGATTTACAAGGACGTTGCCAGGGTTGGAGGATCTGAGCTACAGGGAGAGGCTGAACAGGCTGGGGCTGTTTTCCCTGGAGCATCAGAGGCTGAGGGGTGACCTTATAGAGGTTTACAAAATTATGAGGGGTATGGATAGGATAAATAGACAAAGTCTTTTCTCTGGGGTCGGGGAGCCCAGAACTAGAGGGCATAGGTTTAGGGTGAGAGGGGCAAGATATAAAAGAGACCTAAGGGGCAACTTTTTCACCCCGAAGATGGTATGTGTATGGAATGAGCTGCCAGAGGAAGTGGTGGAGGCTGGTACAATTGCAACATTTAAGAGGCATTTGGATGGGTATATGAATAGGAAGGGTTTGAGGGATATGGGCCAGGTGCTGGCAGGTGGGACTAGATTGGGTTGGGATATCTGGTCTGCATGGACGTGTTGAACCAAAGGGTCGGTTTCCATGCTGTACATCTCTATGACTCTAAATAGTGGATACACTGATAACAATCTTCCAAAAATGCTTAGATTCTTGAAAAGTCCCAGAAGACTGGGAAACTGCCAATATAACATCCTTAATTCAAAAAGGGAGAGAAACAAAATCAGGTCAGTTAGCTTGACATTTGTCATTGGGAAAATGTTAAGAGTATTATAAAGGACATAACAGCAGAGCACTTAGAAATGCATGTTATAATTATGAGTCAACACTGTTTCCTAACAAACTTATTAAAATTCTTTGAAGAGATAACAAGCAGGATGGTTAAAGAAGACCCAGCAGTTGCGATACATTTGGACTTCTAACATTTGATAAGGTATGTACATAATGTCAGTTACTAAGAGCTAACGGAAGACAAAAATAGTTGGTGAGGATGACACAAAGTCTGTGAACGTATATGGATAGGTTAAGTGAGCTAATAATTGGCAGATAGAATATAATGTGGGAAACAGGCGGTTATGCATTTGGTAGGAAGAATAGAGAAACTGAATTTGGGGAAAACTGCTGAAAGTTACAGCAAAGGGATTTGTAGATAATCAGAAAACGCTAGCGTATAAATTCAGCCAGTAATAGGGAAGGTAAATGAAATACTGGCCTTTATTTTAAAAGGGAATGGAGGACAAAAATAGGAAGGTCTTGCAAAAACTATACAAGGTAAATTAAAATCACATTGAGAATAGTATAAGCAGTTTAGGTTTCTTTATCTAAGGCAAGGCACACTGATATTGGCGACAATCCAGAAAAAGGTTCACTCAGTAGATTCCAGCACAGAAGGATTTTCTGAGAAGTGGAGTAGCTTCTGTTTGCAGTCATTAAGGTTTAGAAGAATGAGGGCAATCTTGCTAAAACATTTTGAAAAATTCTAAGAGGGCATGACAGAGTAAATTCTGAGAGATTGTTTTCCTTTGAGGGGAGGCTCTAGAAACACCACATAATCACAGAGTAAGGAGTTGCTTCTTTAAAAGAAGAGGAGGAGGAATTACCTCGAGGCGGGGTAAGTAAGCAAGCCTGAGATAGATTCATTAGTAAGAGTGTAAAGGGTTAAAAGGGAAAGGTAGGAAAGTGGAGTTGAGGATCAAAAAGGCCTACTTTAATTCCCACATTTTATAACGTTGCCATGTTGCCAGAAGTCTTCGTGAAGCCACTCCTTCCACCCCATTCATTTCAAGCACCTTCTCTCCCCTTTTACACAACGCCTCACACAAGATGAAGGTGAGAAAATCCAGTAATCCTGTGCCAGTGAGGTTGGTGCAGGAAGAAATGTAGGAAAGAGTTCTGCAGGTTGCACAACAAAGCAGTGGCAATAGGAAGTGTGACCTCTATTTCCTCCAATCACAGAAAGCGAGTCAGGTTGGTGACAGAGTATACAGAATGCAGGCATGCAAAAGAAAGAAAAAAAGAGAGACCTCAAGTAACAGTTCTGTCAGACCTGGCAAAGGTCAGAGAAAAGTTTAAAAACAAAAGGACAACTAAAAATTGTGTGAGGGTGGGAAGGGAAGGAGGTGGGAAGAAATCAAATACAATTGCAATGAAAGCTGATTTGACATTTTAGTTTATGCTACAACTGAAAACTTTCCTGTTTATAAATCTTCAAAATGACCTGCAAAAACTAAGTTTAGGCCTTTCCATTCTGCAAGAAAAAAAAATCTATGATGAATGACACCAGCAACTCAAACAAAATATTTTAAGTAACTTTTTCAGGTGACTTGAATGCCAATTGCACAACAGCATTAGTACACTTACGTTCAATACCAAATATTTCAACCTAAATTTTCAGAATTTGGAAATTTACAGAAACTTACACAATAAACTAAGCTTAGAGGAGGCAGCTCCTTTTGCTTAAGGCCAACTTTAGCTACTGCTCAAAACAGGACTCGATGTTTGCATGTGTATACATGACGTATTTAGAGTTTCTAATATTGCCTCTTTCTTACCTGTAACTTGCATTCAAAGTTGATAACTACGCAGAGGCCTGTGATTAATTTCTTCTGAATTGCTACAAGTCAAGAATATTGCCAAAATTGGCTCAACACACAAAAACACTAACATTTAATGGGAAGAATATTTATAAACAAAGATTGGTTGAATGTGGAGGATGAAAGTAAAAATGGTAACAGGCAGATGGAAACGATGGCAACAACACTAGTAGAGGTCTGGGAATAAATTAATGTAAACCTCGATCAACAATAGCAAACTTGGGTCTTGGAATGTGTAGCTGTGACATGCTTCTTTTTTAAAAATGTTAAAATGCAAGTAGGTTTCAGGCAAACTAATTTTCTTCAATTAGTTTTTCCGAAACCAAAATGCGAGGCAAAATGTTTTTTTTTACCTTTTAGAAGAAGTCAAATTACAGTACACACTGGGTACATTTCTCTTTCAATTGCCATACTATCTCCCTCAATTATTTCTGAAGAATGAAGCAATTTTAATACATCAGGATTTCAGTAGAAGAAAAATGATATTTGCGTTTACTTTAAACTCTTCAATTTCTAGTCTTCTGACAACTTAAATTTGTTAAGCTTGGCAACACAACTTTGAAGCAAAAGTGAGGACTGCAGATGCTGGAGATCAGAGTCAAGATTAGAGTGGTGTTGGAAAAAGCACAGCAGGTCAGGCAGCATCTGAGGAGCAGGAAAAGTGACATTTCGGGCTGGAGCCTTCATCAGGAATGAGACTGGAGGTGGGGTAAAGATGATAGGTCAGAGAGGAGCGTGGAACGGATAGATGGGAAAGAAGATGGACAGGTCACGAGGGCGGTGCTGAGCTGGCAAGTTGGAACTGGGGTAAAGTGGGTGGAGGGGAAGTGAGGAAACTGGTGAAGTCCACATTGATGCCCTGGGGTTGAAAGGTTCAGAGGCAGAAGGTGAGGGGTTAGATATGGCAGGACTTGGGAATACAGGGTAGCATTTTTGCAGGAGGTTCCAACCTGCCAGCTCAGCAACACCATCATGACCTGTCCCACCTGTCAATCTTCTTTCCCATCTATCTGCTCCACCCTCCTCTCCCACCTATCACGTTTACCCTACTCTCAACTTTCTTCTCCCCAGCCCCACCACCTTCCATTTATCTCTCCACCCCCAGGGCTTCCAGCCTCATTCCTGATGAAGGGCTCCTGCCCGAAATGTCGATTTTCCTGCTCCTCTGATGCTGCCTGACCTGCTGTGCTTTTCCAGCACCACTCTAATCATAACACAACTTCTAACTTAGCAGATGGCACCAACTTCTCTAGTCAGAAATTTTAAATACTTCCGTTTTCTATCATCCAATTATACTGAAGAACGACCATAATATATTCAGCATAGGAGGCCATTCAGCCCATCACGTCCATGCCAGTCTACATAAAGCCCGTGGAGGCTATGGCAACACTCATGAATATCTAGATACTATTTGAATGTTACAAGTGTTTCTAATCAATCACTTTGTAGGTAGTGAGTTCCAAACTCCCATCACTCTGAATGAAAACAATTCTCAATTCTCCTTGTTTGCCTTCTACCTATACTGTTCCTCAATTACTGACCTCATCTAATGTAATGTGTTTTCCTATCAATCCTATCCATGCCCCTCAAAATCTCTAACAGGTCCTTTCTCAAATTTGCAGCTGCAACCCTAGCCCATCCAATCTTTTGTCATGGCTCTGACCCCTTCAGTTCCAGCAGCATTTTGGTAAATTTCTACTGTGTCCCCACAAGCCCAAAAATCATATCCTTCTGATGATGCAGTGACCCAAAATGTACTTCAGTTGTGGTCAAATCAGGACTTTATACAGTTCTGGCAAAACTCCTTGCTTTTGTAAGCTGTGTCTTAGGTAAATGGTCTTCTTAACCATTTTATCCATCTGCTTGCTACTTTCAGAAATCTTTGAATAGGTACACCATAGTCCATCTGAGCTTCAGTACTTTCCAAGTTCCTGCCTGTCTTAGCATCATCCCTTAACTTGTCTGCCCTCCCCAATATTATTGACTTTCTTCCCCTCCACAGAACAGAACAGACAATGCATAATATTGATCTAAATAATTTGGTTAAAAGTAATTTCAATGTGGAGTCCACTGGCAGAATGTTTCCTCATCCAGGATTATAATTCCATGCACAACCATTTTGTACAAAGAAGATATACTGCAAATCGAAGAACAAACATTCAATTCTTTGCTGTTCATAATTGGTATTAACCACATTTCAAAGCGCTACACTTAACAGCAACTGGGAATGTCTTTTTCACCAGTTTCTTTCCCTTAATATATTACTTCCTTCACATGTCAGTTTCTTTAGGTTGATCTTCAAGAATTTACTGAAGCCAGGCAAGTCTCTGCTGGATTATTTTGATAATGTCAACATCATGATAACAGGGCAAATTTAATCTATATTTTGTCAGCTGAAAGGATCTGCTTAACAAACTATTTACTGTACTCCCTACAAATAAAAATGTTCATAGAGACCAGATACTTTCCTCCCCTGCTATCCCCATTAAGATTTTAAAAAGACTCCTAAACCTGAGCATATTATATACCAGAAATGAAAATCTCCCTCAGATAAGTGAACAAAGTGTTATCATTGACTGACTTCAGTTGAAGATTTTTTTCTGCATGAACTCCAGGTACAAAGAATTACATCAAACAAATATAACACTAAATTCAACACTGAGCACAAACTGGCTGAAAAACAATACAAAACAAGGTGGTAACTGACTACTGCAAAGTCATAGGGAGAAACAGAACAGAATGAGCTGATGTTATCAAGAGTTCAGAACAAATTAAACACACTGAAATTTTATAAAATCCTCATTGGTTTAACAGAGAAGTACAACTCGAGGCTATTTCACTTGACTGGAGTGTCCAGAACTAAAGGGAACCGGCTAGAATAAAAGGAACCGGCTAGTTTTGAGAACATTTGTAGCTCACGTTCAGGTTCTTGATGCAGGTATGCTCGCTGAGCTAAAAAGGTTCATGTTCAGACGTTTCGTCACCATAGTTGGTAACATCTTCAGTGAGCCTCCGGACGAAGCACTGCTGTTGGTTCCTGCTTTCTATTCATATGTTTGGGTTTCTTTGTGTTGGTGATGTCATTTCCTGTTCTTTTTCTCGGCAGGGGTAAATTGGGTCCAAGTCAATGCGTTTGTTGATAGAATTTCAATTAGAATGCCTGTTTCTAGGAATTCCCGTGCGGGTGTCAGTTTGGCTTGTCCTAGGATGGATGTGTTGTCCCATTCGAAGTGGTGTCCTTCCTCACCTGTACATAAGGATACTACTGAGAGAGGGTCATGTCGTTTTGTGGCTAGTTGATATTCATGTATCCTGGTGGCTAGTTTTCCGTCTGTTTGTCCAATGTAGTGTTTGTTACAGTCCTTGCACAGTATTTTGTAAATGACATTAGTTTCCCTTGTTGGCTGTATAGGGTCTTTCAAGTTCATTAGCTGCCGTTTTAGCCTGTTGGTGGGTTTGTGGGCTACCATGATGCCAGGGGATCGGAGTAGGAACCGGGAAATGACATCGCCATAGGATATGAGATCACACCAGAAAATTACATCACCAACCCAAAGAAACCCAAACATATAAATAGAAAGCAGCAGTCATCAGCAGTACTTCTTCCGGAGGCTTACTGAAGATGTTATCTACTATGGTGATGAAATATCTGAAAATGAACCTTCCTGCTCAGCGAGCAAATATACATCCTTGAACTGGCTATTAAGTCCGAAAGGAGCAGCCAATTCTTCATTTGCCAAGGTTGCAAAGGTGTAGCGAATAACTAGGGGATGGCGGAAGGAAAGCTCAAAGAGGTTTGGTAAAGAGTGGGGCTTTTTTTTTTAAAAAAGTGCTAGCAATCAATGTGAGATGTGAAGAAAGCTGGAGTCGATTTTTTCAATGTACAAAGAAATGTCTACAAGTGTTGCTTAACCTATTACATAAGAAAAAGAAAAGTCAATTGGCCCTAAAAGAATTCTGTGCGTTGTCAATCAAAACAAAACCAAAACTACTAGTTGAATTGGGGTTTATTTTGCCTATCAGGAAAACACAAAGCAGATTGAAAATAACAGTAAAAAAAAAGTATGAAACAGACCTATAGAAGGTGGTTAAACAAAAGTACAGACCAAAACTCTAATTTGTTAATATTCTTCAAAGTCAGAAAATGACTGTTTAGTTTAAAACATTTTGAAACCAATTTTAAGTACATGGCATTTTTTGGAAAAATGGGTTAGAAAGTAACACTCGGGGCAATTCCATATTGCCAAACTTCAGGTTAGAATCCTATTACTTGGCAGTTGCCTTCAGATCCAAAATCTGCACACAGTTCGCTGGGCATACCAAATTCAAATTATACTAAAAACCTTTACACGGACAGAAAAACGAGCATTCCTACCTTTTGTCTGATGCTCTAAGCACCTTGGCAAACACCTCAAGCTCACAGAATTCACCACCAAGTTGGCATAAGCGTCCTTGTTGATAAAGCTGCAAAAACCAATGGGGATTTAGTCAGGTCAGGAAAATTACATTGCTAATTATGAGTATTCACATCATATTTTGGTAACTTTCAAGAGACGAAAATTGGTCCATTTCCCCATTTACTAGTGCTTGCCATTGTTTTGGATGTTTCCCTTATTGTTTTAACAGTAGCAGTTATACGTAGTTTCTTTGCAGTCAAAAGTTAATGGATCACTGCCTACTGGGGGCCAACCAATAACAATATCGAGCAAACCCAACTCAGGTGCAACTAAGATGAAACTGTTATTTCCTTTATGGTGCAATGCAACATGGAATTGCTTTTCGTTTTTTGCACCTGCCATTCTATAGTTTTTCAGCAAAGCTGCCAAATTAGACAATTTATACCCAAGATACTTTTGCTCCAGGCTCTCAACAGCAAGACGACAAAGACAGACAGTCAAACTCAATGATGGGATGAAAACAACAAACCACTCAAAAATAGAAAGACTTGAGCATTAAATCAGAAAAAAAGGGAAGGCTGTAAAAGATAATTATAACTTAGATCACAAACCTCAACACACTTAAATGAAAACTGTAGCAGTATCAGTAAAACCTTGGCTGAGTATACAATTTTATAATGAGACAGTTATCGTTCATCTTCTATTTCCATAGAATATTGTGTTAAGCAATGCAGAAAGATATTGTTTGAGCAGTGTGAACTACATTGATAGCTCAACCTGGAAACAGGACCATCAGAGGAATTACTCTGCAATTAAATCCATAACTTCCATGACACATCATGAACTGATGAAGCAAAGGAATGGCATGCAAAAGTTAAGCAGCTCAGCATGAAATCCTACACAATACAATTATAACTAGACCATAAAATGAGAAATTATGACCTATTGATATACTTTTTGCAGTTAAACAGATATGCATTTGATATTCTAACTTAGCAATTCATAATAAAACACAACAGGAGTAAGGAGTGTAAATGAACTATTTTTACATAGATTGCTTCATACTGGGCACTGTATAATTGTAAAGTTTAATGCCAGTGAGGAACTAATATGTTCAACCAGCTCCAGAACGTCATGCTTCTGGAAGATGTCTCCTATATTTCCGAGCATTATATTGTTAATTAAATTGGATAGACATAATCTGAACAGTGTAAATTACAATCCCTTGTGAATACTTTAACTAAGATCAGAACCAAAGGAAATACTACGCAATTAAATTTGTAATTTCAATATGTATTATTTTTTATACCTGTCTGGAATTTACCACAAAATTCATGCATTTCAAAACAAAAAAAAAGGGTGTTACGGACAGGAGACGGATAAAATGAAATTTCCAATTCCTTTTTCCCATTTATCCATAATCAGTGCAGTTTAATTTTGAAAAGGCTGATCAACATATTCCCAAGCTCTTAGCAGCAATAAGCAAGTTAAATGTAGCTATCATGCATTGGAGAATTTTTATTTACATACACCCCAGAAAGTTGGTCGCTTTGTCAAAAGTTAAAATCACAACATCAAGTTATAGTCCAACAGGTTTATTTGCCAGTACAGTGGCTCAGTGGTGAGCACTGCTGCCTTACAGCACCAGGGATCCAGGTTTGATTCCAGCTTCAGGCGACTATGTGGAGTTTGCACATTCTCCCCGTCTGTGTGGATTTCCTCCAGGTGCTCTGGTTTTCTCCTAGAGCCTAAAGATGTACAGATTATGTGAATTGGCCAAAATAAATTGCCCATAGTGTTCAGGGATGTGTAGTCATGGGAACTGTAGAGTAATTGGGTAGAGGAATAGGTCTGGGTGGGATACTTTTTGGACGGTGGGTGTGGACTTGTTGGGCCAAATACCTACTACCACACAATTGGGGCAGCACGGTGGCTCAGTCGTTAGCACTGCTGCCTCACAGCACCAGGGACCAGGTTCAATTCCAGCCTCGGGTGACTGTCTGCGTGGAATTTGCACACACATTCTCCTCGTGTCTGCGTGGATTTCCTCCAGATGCTCCAGTTTCCTCCCACAATCCAAAGGTGTGCAGGTCAGGTTAATTGGCCATGCTAAATTGCCCATAGTGTTCACGGTTGTGTAGGTTAGATGTATTAGTCAGGGGTAAGTATAGGGTAGGAGAATGGGTCTGGGTAGGTTACTCTACAGAGGATTGGTGTGGACTTGCTGGGCTGAATGGCCCGTTCCACACTGTGGGGATTCTATGAATACAAGCTTTCGGAACGCTGCTCCTTCATCAGATAGCTAGTTGGGCAGGATTACAGGATACAGAATTTATAATAAAAGTTCAAAATGTCATAGAACTGATGCGATGTATTGAACAAACCTAGATTGCTGTAAAGTCTTTAGTCACTGAGAATGGGGATGCAGGTTTTGATTCATTAATAGACAAATCCCAGAATTTATTCCAAGTCACAATTCCCTGAAATAACTTAAGGTTTTATAAAACAAAAGGTAGCATTTCAGCTCAGACAATGTACTAAAGGTTTGAGGTTAGAGTCTGTTTGTACCATAACTGAGCCAGACTGTTCTATTTTCAAAGTAAGATTTTATAAAATGTCACATGGCCAGAGGAAGTGGAGGATGCAGACATAACTGCAACATTTAAAAGGCATCTGGATGGGTATATGAATGGGTAGCATTTAGAGGGATATGGGCCAAGTGCTGGCAAATGGGATTAGGTTAGGTTGGGATATCTGGTCAGCATCGACAAGTTGGATGGAATGGTCTGTTTCCATGCTGTACATCTCTATGACTGACTGCATACAGGCAGACTATCAGCTTTTTGACCAAAATAGAATGTATCTGCAAATACAAATCTGCAAATTTCAGGACTGTGATTTGAAATAAGTTCTGGGATTTGGATATTAACCAATTGAAACCTGTAATCCCATTCTAAGTGATTAAAGACCTAAAAGCAATCTAGGTTTTCAGAACAGGCTGTAAGAGTCTTTTAAAGCTCTTGGAAGGCACAACAGCAAGGTTTTTCTCTGATGCTTTGGCACTGCTGATGTCAATTTTCAGATTACCAGGAGTCTTTGGGGATTTGAAATTGAAGTACGTAATATCAGAAAATTAACAACTTGATTACTGTTCATTGATTCACAATACAAGGCAAAACATGTGCTTTTGATAGCAAGAATTAGATTCAATCACATGGTCAAAGGCCACTGATGTTCATGAGTCCACTTAATACAGAAATGTTTTCTTAAAAAACTAATATCTTCAGTCCTACTTCAGTAATGATAAAAATGGTAAATTTAAGTCATTTGTGTTCTAAAATGAGTCACAGAAAAACAACTATGAAACCACAATTCAATGCATCATAGAGTACTGGAATGTTCAGAAGTAATTAGAAAGGCACTTTCACTTAATTCTGACCAGGACAAAGTGTTATAGTAAAGATACCATTGCACATAGACTTGTGCTGCCATATATATATCCTACTTGTTAGGAAAATAAATCAAGTCAGCTTATTTGGTATCTAAGTCTAGCTTGAATGAAGTTGATTTTGTTTCACTATGCTGGAAGACCAAGTGCGACAACAGAAATCCAGGGTGCTCTGCAGGACTTATAGATATAACTACGGTTTCAGCAAGAGAAGGCTTTTGATATCCCTTGACACATTTACCTCAAAACAAAACCTGCAAAACACAATGCAAAAGATATTTGATCTAACATCCACAGACTTTTTGGGGAAGTGGGTGGGGAGTCGTCACCCTCGGGTGATTGTGTGGAATTTGCCTGTTCTCCCTGGGTCTAGGTGGTTTTCCATTGGGTGCTCTGGTTTCCTCTCCAGTCCAAAGATGTGCTGGTAAGGTATATTAACCATGCTAATATTGTCTGTAGTGTCCAGAGATGTGTAGGCTAGGTAGATTATAGCCATGGTGAATGTGGGGTTTTGGGACAGGGCTGTGGGGGTGGGGATGGGGATGGGGATTGGTGGGATGCTCTTCAGAGGGTCAGTACCTGTACATGATTTTCATATTTATGAACTTCTGCTGCATTTCCAGAGGTAATAACTTCAATACACCTACTCCATTGAATTGCTTATCGTTTTAAACCCCTCAATTCAAACCATTTAATCTCTGCCCATAACAACCCTTCAAATCTTAATTTTGCTGAATTTTCCAGTGCAGATATAAACACTTTCCTTAGGCTACCCAATATGGCTTGCAATGCTCACGATGTCTGACTAAGCATTCACATGAAGCATCAAGGGCAGAAAAATTATTATAGAGCTGCTGTTTCCTCCAGGGATTATGGAAAAAAATCTATAACAGTAAAGTGATGATTAATAGGCCTTAAAATTATATGACAGTTACATGAACAGACAGGTAGAAATTATGGCAGGCACATTACCTAGAAGTAAACCATCACTGATTTTCTCAGAACAATGCCAACCACTTTCCACCACCACCAACATCCAGTAAAAAAAAGTGTTCTATCTACGTGATGCACTGAATTCACCTAGGTTCCAGAAACAAACTTTCCAAAACCACAATCTCTACCACCTAGAAGGACAAGAGTAGCAGATGCGTGGGAATACCACCACCAGCAGAAAGTTTCCCTCCAAGCCACATCACATTTTGACCTGGAACTATAATTGTTATTCCTTCATTGTCACTGGGTCAAAGTCCTGGAACTCCCCCTCAGAGCTATGGAAACAGTCAATTGCTTTTTGACTGCAGCAATTCAAAATGAGGTAGCGCACTACACCTGCTACAGGGAAATAACAAGAATGCATACAAGAAAAAAAAAATCAAGATTAAAGTTACTGGGTAAACATTCAGTCAATCTTATTGTCTACAAAAAAAAGGAATAATAGCAAATTAGCTTAGCCATGCAGACCCACTTTCAAAATCCAATTTATCCATTGTTAAAGTTTCCTGATCCCAAGGCTTTTGTGGAGAAAGTGAGGTCTGCAGATGCTGGAGATCAGAGATGGAAATGTGTTGCTGGAAAAGCGCAGCAGGTCAGGCAGTATCTAGGGAACAGGAGAATCGACGTTTCGGGCATAAGCCCTTCTTCAGGAATGAGGAAAGTTGGTCCAGCAGGCTAAGATAAAAGATAGGGAGGAGGGACTTGGGGGAGGGGCGTCGGAAATGTGATAGGTGGAAAGAGGTCAAGGTGCGGGTGATAGGTCAGACGGGGGTGGGGGCGGAGAGGTCGGGAAGAAGATTGCAGGTTAGGAAGGCGGTGCTGAATTTGATGGATTTGACTGAGACAGGCTGGGGGGAGGGGAAATGAGGAAACTGGTGAAATCAGAGTTCATCCCTTGTGGTTGGAGGGTTCCTAGCCGGAAGATGAGGCGTTCTTCCTCCAACCGTCGTTTCGCTGTGGTCTGACGATGGAGGAGTCCAAAGACCTGCATATCCTTGGTGGAGTGGGAGGGGGAATTGAAATGTTGAGCTACAGGGTGGTTGGGTTGGTTGGTCCGGGTGTCCCAGAGGTGTTCCCTGAAACGCTCCGCAAGTAGGCGGCCCGTCTCCCCAATATAGAGGAGGCCACATCGGATGCAAAGGATGCAATAGATGATATGTGTGGAGGTACAGGTGAATTTGTGGCGGATATGGAAGTTCCCTTTGGGGCCTTGGAGGGAGGTGAGGGGGGAGGTGTGGGCGCAAGTCTTGCACCTCCTGCGGTTGCAGGGGAAGGTGCCGGGAGTGGAGGTTGGGGTGGTGGGGGGTGTGGATCTGACGAGGGAGTCACGGAGGGAGTGGTCTTTCCGGAATGCTGATAGGGGAGGGGAGGGAAATATATCCTTGGTGGTGGGGTCCGTTTGGAGGTGGCGGAAATGGCGGCGGATGATGCACTGTACATGGAGGTTAGTGGGGTGGTAGGTGAGGACCAGTGGGGTTCTGTCCTGGTGGCGGTTGGAGGGGCGGGGTTCAAGGGCGGAGGATCGGGAAGTGGAAGAGATGCGGTGGAGGGCATCGTCGGCCACGTCGGGGGGGAAATTGCGGTCCTTGAAGAAGGAGGCCATCTGGGATGTGCGTTTTTGGAACTGGTCCTCCTGGGAGCAGATGCGGCGGAGTCGAAGGAATTGGGAGAATGGGATGGCGTTTTTACAGGGGGCAGGATGGGAGGTGGTGTAGTCCAGGTAGTTGTGGGAGTCGGTTGGTTTGTAGTAGATGTCCGTGTTGATTCGGTCGCCTGAGATAGAAATAGAAAGGTCGAGGGGGGGAGGGAGGAATCTGAGACTGTCCATGTAAATTTGAGGTCGGGGTGGAAGGTGTTGGTGAAGTGGATGAACTGTTCAACCTCCTCGTGGGAGCACGAGGCGGCGCCGATACAGTCATCGATGTAGCGGAGGAAAAGGTGGGGGGTGGGGCCAGTGTAGTTGCGGAAGATGGATTGTTCCACATATCCTACGAAGAGGCAGGCATAGCTGGGGCCCATGCGGGTGCCCATGGCTACTCCTTTCGTTTGGAGGAAGTGGGAGGATTGGAAAGAGAAGTTGTTCAGGGTGAGGACCAGTTCAGTCAGTCGAAGGAGGGTGTCTGTGGAAGGGTACTGGTCAGTACGGCGGGAAAGAAAGAAGCGGAGGGCTTTGAGTCCTTCCACCCTGTAGCTCAACATTTCAATTCCCCCTC